>NC_060174.1:41380141-41535684 GCF_021184085.1 Oncorhynchus gorbuscha | reverse complement strand
TCACCTAATGTTGTGTTATATATTTTTATTAACTGAAGTTCTTGTGAACATTACAGGTTTTGAACTTCTATTTGCTATTTATGTCATGTAGGCCTCATTGACCTGAGCTCAAACTAATTTGAGTAAAAAAAGCATGACGTATGGATTATTTTGACTTTTATTTAACTATGCAAGTCAGTTAAGAACAAATTCTTATTTTCAATGACAGCCTAGGAACAGTGGGTTAAGCCCCTTGTTCAGGGGCAACATTTTTACCTTGTCAGTTCAGGGATTTGAACTTGCAACCTTTCATTTGCAAGTCCAACACTCTAACCACTAGTATACCTGCCACCCCAAATACTCAGATGAAACATATTGTGCTATTTATCACAGACTACTTTGTGTCAAAGTTTAACAAGGACATTTGTTTTTAAACCATTTCATTTTTTTTAAATAGTGGCACAAAATAACATCTGTTGTGTTCCCAGTCAAAACTGACCGGTATGATTTTATTAGTAAAGAAAGGCCCATAACTACACATGAAAACCCCTCCTTTCCCCCGCCCGCCCTTCGCCAGAGGGAGAGGTTCGCAGACGAAGGTTTAAGGTTAGGGGGGCCTCCGGGTGCTCCGCCACCGCCGTCGCCGATGCGCCGGTAGGGCTGGGGAGACATTAAACCCCCGCCTGCGCCGGGGAGCAGAGCGGTTGACTGGGTTCCCAGTGCCGCATGAGGATACTGGGCGATACTCATTTTGTATTATTTACCATATTACAAAATTAATGTCTGAACACATTAAAGAACAACAGTAACAATAACAATATTACTAACAATAACAAAAACATTAAAATGTTCACAATCTTGTCAATCAGTGGTGGTTACGGTTACATTTTGGTTACATTTTGTGTTTTCTCATGCACATGTTGGACAATACTTGGTGGTTGCTGCATGTGCCTTGCAAATGTATGCACTGCATTTATGGCACATAAATTTGACATCTCTTGGTGCATACAGATTGCACCTCTTCCTTTTGTCTCTTCTGTCTCTGGCGGCCGTAGATCTTGCTTCTGGCCCTTGTATATCTCTCACCAATCCAGCAGAGGATGGGGTTCGAGGAAGGTGTTGGTGCCTTTGAATGAGGGGTGCCACCATGGCTTTCCCCAACTCTTCTAGGACGAATCTCCTCTTGAAGAATTTCCCCTGCTTCCAGCCTGGATTCACCCCCATCCACACCACAAACGCTTTGAAGGCCGACACATCTAGGATGTTGAAGAACACCACCACGGGCCAATGTGCCGTCAAGCTGTTACAAGAGTATGTGCCAGCAACCTGCAAAAGTGCATCAGTAAATAAAATAATGAGTACATACAAGTGATTCTTCATGTCTTGCATTGTAACGTGAAAAATTCAAAGTGTTGTTTCCATTTATCACATTTATAACATATTTACTTATTCAAATGAATAGAATTGACACCATATTGACACCATAACCTTTTCAAGGTTGTCAACTCCCCATTTGTTCGTGTTGTAATTCAGGACAGCGTTGGGCTTCTTGTCCTCCCTGATACTCACAGCGGCATCCCTGTGCAGAGTTGTCATCAGGAGCACATTCTTAGTTCTTTCGGGCAGTAGGACACAAGAGAGTGTGTATCGGTGAAGGCAAATTTAGAGGATAAACGATCCATGTCCTTGGTAGTGAGTAAGGCAGGAGGCACCTCAGGCTTGTTCCTTCTGACCGTCCCCACCAAGGTCATTTTTTGGAGCAGCTCCTGGCCAAGAGCATACGAGGTGAATAAATTGTCTCATGTTATGTTGTGCTCCTGGAGACCTGCAGTCATTTCCAGGACCACCCGCTTCCCCTGGTTTCTTTCAGGAACACCGTCAGCAGGGTTCCCGGTGTAAACCTGCAAGTTCAAGGCATAACTTGTCTTGGCATCACATGCTGCTCATAGCTTTATTCAATATTTAGACGGTTTGCTTGGCATGTACTGTTTGAATGGGAAGTGTCCCCTAAAAGCGACCAGACGCTCATCCTCTGTGACGTCTGGACTTGGACCAAACCTCTCTGATCGCTGCCAGCTTGTCTTTTTGACGTCGGCCTGGTCTTTTATAACGGTTGTCAAAGCGAATCACTCGTGACAACACATGAAATGTCTGGAGTGACATAGTGGCATGAAAACTTGCCCTACCAGACTCCCATAGACTGGTGGTAGGTTCTTTCTGGATCTATACACACCAGCCCAAATCAAGAGACCCACATATGCTTGGACGTCTGTCCGGTCTACCTCCTTCCAGTTGTCTTTGTAAATGTGTCTCCCCTCCAAGTTGGTCATGTTTATCACTATAGTTTCGATTGACTCTGTCAGGAACAGTTCAAAGCCGGATTTTATATCGTCAACCCGGGATATGGCGTATCTCGTTGGCCCTGGGGTCATCTTGATAACATTTTCAGTCGACAGCCAACTTCTCCTCTCAGGTGGGGATGAAGACCAGGACAAATTCCCATTCTTTGACAGGAATGTAACAACAACCTCAGCAGGGCCCTCTTCCTCATCACTGGATTGTTCCACATCGGTGGTCTCTTTGTCTGGATGATATTCTGTGTTGTCTTCAACCTCTGACACTTCCTTCTCTAATGCATCTTCACTGTTATTTTCCTGGCCTCTCTCCCCCTCACAAGTTTCATGATCAAAGATATGATCAAGAGCCTCACATACAGTATATTGTTTGGTCATTGTGCTGCCACAGAGTGAATTGTGAGCAAGGCCTCAAAATAGCTTTACATACCAGAGCTGCGAGAAAAGTTCTATATATTATTGAAACAATGTTGCGATTGTCTGATGAATGGGCATGTGCCTGAACTCAATTTATACACTAATTGTAGGATCACCCATTAATTTATAATGACCAGTCATTTTTGACCAGGTTCACCACAGGTGTACAAAAGTTAAATAAAACACCCAACATTTTATGAAAATGTATTTTGTATTTTTCTAAATGTATTTTGTGTGTTCAGATGCTCTTTGTGGACAAAGTCATGGAACCTTATGACAACCAGATTAAATTAATTACATTTTCAGAGAGATCAATCGGTCCAATTAGACCGGAACACAACAGGAGGGTTAAATCGGTTTGAACATCTATGACAACACTTGAAAATGGTTGTCTAGCAATGATCAACAACCAACTTGACCGAATTTGAAGATTTTTTTTTTTTTTTTAAATGGGCAAATCCTGGTGTGGAAAGCTCTTAGAGACTAACCCAAAAAGATTCCCAGCTGTAATCGCAGACAAAGGTAATTCTAACAAGTAATGTCTCAGGGGCATGAATACTTATCTAATCAAGACAGTATATTCATTTTTTATTTTCTCATAAACGTTTGAATTTTTCTTCCACTTTGACATTACAGAGTATTTTAATGAGGATTAATGAAGTGAAGGGGTGTGAATACTTTCTGAGTGCACTGTATGCTCTGTTTATCATGTCATGCATTAAGTATAAATCTGCTTACAGGCCCCCTGAGATATTAGAAAGATGCAAGACAGGCTTTACTTAGTCAACCGTCCTGGAGGTACAGTATATTACATGGCCGCAGTCATAACCACATACACAGAAGCACTGTGGGAGGAATACTATAACTTCCCTTTGTAAACATCAGCCCATGTGACAAATTACTTTGTTTTGAGGATTGTGTGGATGTTTTTTGGGCACAGGGGAGGGTAGTGTGTTTTTTCCCTAGTTTACATTCGCTATTTTGCAGGTTTTCCCATTTAATTATTCCATCATAGCCAACTTTCCCCATCTGCTTTCATGTTCCTTGGCTATCAAAAGGTTTTCGTTCTTTCTTTATACGGTGTTCATGTTAAACGTTTTCTGCATCAAGCCTCTGTCTGGGGTGAAAAGTAACTAAGATGTAGTTATTTCTCAACAGCGACAGTTTTGTTGCAAACAAGACACACTTTTTTGCCATCGGAGAAAGGTGGTGAGGTGAATGCAAGTGAGCTGATTGTTTTGAGCTAATAAAAAGTAGGGCAGGCTAACTGTTTTTCCCCAATCAACGCATAGAGAAATAAGATGTAAGCTACAAAACTAATTGACTAATTTACTAGAGACATTGGTGATTTTATCTAAATTATTATGTTATTGTCATTGAAAGTATTATGTACTAAACAGATGTGTTAAAATTGCTGAATTTGGCTGCTATGATATTATGTACTGGCCAGAAAAACTAATGTATTCAGTCATGTGAAATGACTAGAATTGCATTAAATAGATTTATTAAAGTATTTTTTTCCCAGAACCCGCAAATACTATGATAGATGCATGCAGATGATAATTCTTTCAATAAAGGTGATTTTCTTTCACCCCCTGATCGTAGTACTGAGGTAGGCATACTTTGTCACTGTTACTGTGGTCATAATCATTATTTTGAGTTGATTCAATGAATGGGGACTGTATGTAATTTTTTTCAAGCAGAAAGGGAGGGTAATGTGAAAATATTTTTCACATTGGGAAGGTGGGTGCATTTTGTTTCATAAATAGTCCCGTTAGAATAGGGCTTAAGGGGTGTGTGTTTGTGGGTAGAAGCTATTTTTCTTGCTCAACAAAGCCCCATAAGCTACTTCCAAATGAGATATTAATGAAAAATGTCCAGCCTAACCAGGCTTAGATAGTCTTTTATATGTGGACAACAAAACTGAACACAACCTGTCAACCTGTCATCTAGTTAGTGCACAAAGAGAGTGAGTGGAAGGGTACCTTTTAAATTGGCCCTCCAGTTCCTCCAAATCTGGCCCCAGGTAAGGGAGGGTCTACAGAGAACAGTGCTCCTGCACCTCAACACTGAAATCCCTGTGCATCATCCCTCTCACAGCCCCAGGCAGGGCAGTCCGGTTGTGCCAGCTTTCAGCACAACCAGCTAGGGGAGTGTACAGTATCAATACTGTACATGGGTCGTTCCATGAAATTAGTGCCTTTTGCATTCCTTTGATATTTTAAGGGGGAAGGGGTGTGGTTGTGCCCTTTTCACAACTGTGTTGGTGTATGTGGACCATGGTAGATCCTTAGTGATGTGGATACTGAGGAACTTGAAGCTCTCGACCTGCTAAGCTACAGTCCTGTCGATGTGAAAGGGGGAGTGCTTGGCCCTCCGTTTCCTGTAGTCCACGATCAGCTCCTTTGTCTTGCTGACGTTGAGGGAGAGGTTATTGTCCTGGCACTACACTGCCAGGTCTCTGACCTCCTCCCTATAGACTGTCTCATCGTTGTCGGTGATCAGGCCTACCACCGTTGTGTCGTCAGAAACTGTAATGATGGTGTTGGTGTCATACGTGGCCATGTAGTCGTGGTTGAACAGGGAGTACAGGAGGGGACTAAGCACGCACCCCTGAGGGGCCCCTGTGTTGAAGGTCAGCGTGGCGGATGTGTTGTTGCTTACCCTCATCACCTGGGGGTGGACCGTCAGGAAGTCCAGGATCCAGTTGAAGAGGGAAGAATTCAGTCCCAGGCTCCTTAGCTTAGTGATGAGCTTGGAGGGTACTATGGTGTTGAAAGCTGATCTGTAGTCTATAAACAGCATTCACACATAAGTGAATCATGTCCAGGTGGGAAATCAC
Source organism: Oncorhynchus gorbuscha (assembly GCF_021184085.1). Classification (NCBI taxonomy): domain Eukaryota; kingdom Metazoa; phylum Chordata; class Actinopteri; order Salmoniformes; family Salmonidae; genus Oncorhynchus; species Oncorhynchus gorbuscha. The sequence continues at coordinate 41,530,092 of NC_060174.1, read as the reverse complement.
ATCATGTCCAGGTGGGAAAGGGCAGTATGGAGTGCAATAGAGGTAGCATTTCATGGCTACAGATGTGAGTGCTATGGGGCGATAGTCATTTAGACATGTTACCTTGGTGTTTTTGGGCACAGGCGGTCTGCTTGAAACATGTACAGTAGGTATACAGACTGGGTCTAGGAGAGGTTTAAAATGTCAGTGAAAACACTTGCCAGCTGGTTGGCGCAAGCTCTGAGTATATGTGAATATCCAGACGAATGTTAACCATACTCACATTGGCTATGGAGAGCGTGATCACACATTCATTCAGAACAGCTGGTGCTCTCATGCATGGTTCAGTGCTGCTTGCCTCAAAGCGAGCATAGAAGGCATTTAGCTCGTCTTGTAGGCTCAAGTCACTGAGCAGCTCGCGGCGGGGTTTCCCTTTGTAATCTGTGATAGTTTTCAAGCCCTGCCACATCCGACGAGAGTCAGAGCCGGTGTAGTAAGATTTGGTCTTAGTCCTCTAATGACACATTGCCTGTATGATGGTTCATCTGAGGGCGTAGCGGGATTTCTTATAAGCGTCTGGATTAGTGTCCCTCTCCTTGAAAGCAGAAGCTCTAACCTTTAGCTCGATGAGGATGTTGCCTGTAATCCACGGCTTCTGCTTGGGATATGTACGGACACTGTGGGGACGACATTGTCGATGCACTTATTGATGAAGCCGATGACTGAGGTGGTATACTCCTCAATGCCATTGGATGAATCCCAAAACATATTCCAGTCTGTGCTAGCAAAATAGTCCTGTAGCGTAGCATTCCCGTCATCTGACTAGTTCCGTATTGAACGAGTCACTGGTACTTCCTGCTTTAGTTTTTGCTTGTAAGCAGGAATCAGGAGGGTAGAATTATTGTTACATTGTTCAACTGAAATTGTTACTCTGGCAACATGTTTGCCGCAAATAGAAGCCTTGTTGAACTCGCCTCAGATGTATGTCCTTGAACCGATTATTTGAAATGAGCACACAGAAGAAGTTACAAGGATAACTAAACAATTGCTAATGGCAGCTTGCAGCACTCCGGTCGGCCTTCATCTAGAGTTACTCAAAGAAAGGTGGCAGCACTAAGCTAGCCTGCAACGTCACTTCCTCTGAATGTCATGTCTCATTGAGATACCACCTTAACTCACTTAATTTGACTTCAATGCGCTATTGAGTCTTCACATAGAATTGAATGGTGTCACGTGAACGATGGCGTCTGCTAAATGACTCAAATTAAGATTCTAAATATTAGCCAAAAACATCACATCCAGGTTGTATCACAACCGGCCGTGTTTGGGATTCCCATAGGGCGGCGTACAATTGGCCCAGCGTCGTCCGGGTTTGGTGATTTTATCTAAATTATTATGTTATTGTCATTGAAATGATTATGTACTAACCAGATGTGTTCAAAATGGTGTACAAAATAGTAATTGGTCTATGAATTGGGCTGCTGTTATATTATGTTCTGGCCCGCCGACTATTAGCTCAGAAAAACTGTGGTATAAAAAAATATATTTTGCTAATGTCTTTAGACATGTAAAATGACTGGAATTGCATGAAATATGTTTACAAAGGGCCTTTTTTCCGGGACCCGCAAATACGATAATAGATGAATGCAATGTAGTAATAAGGTAGGCCTACTTTGTCACTGTTACTGTAGTCATAGTCATTATTTCGAGTTAATTCAATGAAATGGAACGGTATTGTAATATTTTTCAAGTACAAGGGGATGGTGATGTGAAAATATTTTGATCGTTGGGGAGGGGGGTGCATTTTCTTTATGACATCTTAAGTTGTGTTATTTCATAGTTTTGATGTCTTCACTATTATCTATAATGTAGAAAATAGTAATAAACCCTGGAATGAGTAGGTTAGTCCAAACATTTGACTGGTACTGAATATGAACAACAACATTTAACACACCTTTCAGCCTGTCATCTAGTATGTGCACAAAGTGTTCAGTGAGGGGAAGGGTACCTTTTGAATTGGCCCTCCAGTTCCTCCAACCCTGGCCTCAGGTAAGGGAGGGTCTACAGAGAACAGTGCCCCTGCAGTTCCCACTCTGGAACCCCTGTGCGTCATGCCTCTCACAGCTCCAGCCAGCGCAGTCTAGTTGTGCCAACTCCAGCACAACCAGCTGAGGGAGTGAAAAGACTCACTAAATGTCACCATATTTTGTTGCATTCCAGCTGTATTCAATACATGGGTCGTTCCATAAAATGAGCCTTTTGTGTCCCTTTGATATTTTATGTAAATTGTGCACCAATATTTAATTTTAAAAGCCTGTTATATTAAATTATGAGCCTTTTGATATAAACCACATGGAAAATTCAATAAATCTGATTTTAATATGAATAAAGTCTTGCTAAAGTGCCAAAATACAGCACTTTGACATTTCCATCCATCCCTCCGTCAACAAAGTTTCATCATCATTGTAAAGCTCTAGTTATTTTGTTGCTTTAACAAATTCATTTTCTGAAGATTATTATTTATTTCATGTGATTAGTGATGAATTAACATCTGTCCCTCATTTAAGGTCAATTCTGTTAAGTTAACTGAACTCTCATTTTAATATGGTGAAACTATATAGACTTTTTTTACCAGAAGAAACATTGAACATCTAACAGTCAGATCGTAGAGTAAAAGCAGCTGAGCTGGTTCTGCTCCTTGGCCATTTTCGTGTGTTTTGTGGTGGAAAACTTAGCGGGTCAAGCATAACACATGTAACACTGTTAGATAGATAGGCTGGACATTTCTTAATTAGTTAGTTTGCATTCAATTGCTACTCCCTGTTGCACATAACCAACTTCCATTCCCCCTGTCACACTGGAAATTTGTTGTTATTAATAACATTGTTGTTATTAATAACATTGTTGTTATTAATAACATTGTTGTTATTTTTACCAAGTTACACTTCTCAAAAGCCACCAAATTGGTGGAACGACCCACAGTCATTCACTTTATGTTTAACTTCTATCAAATTATTTGTCCAAAAATGACAGAGTAAAATTCACCACCTAAGCCACTCCCACCAAACAATGTATCACTAATAGGTGTCAACTGCAGGTCTCTATGGGTAAGACAGCATGCTGAATTACCATATTATTATGGGAGTGATCTTACGCTGCCGTTCAAGGCTGCGGTAAGTTCGCTCCATTTGTGAGGGCAGGCCCAGTTTGATCACCCATACAGACAGTAATCTGGTCATGGAGCCATTGGTCCAGCGTGGGGACCAGTGGTAGGGCTTAGCATAGCCTCACAGCACTGCCTCCTGGCTGGCTGAGTGGGGAAGGGAGAGCCCCCCGAACAGGGGCTGTAGGTGGCCTGAATTACTAGCTTGGCCCAGAGGAGGGGAAGCCAGCACTGGCTTCTGATGTGATGGGACAGCTTTCTGACCAGAGATTCCTTGAGGAAAAGCACAATACGGTCATTTTGTTGATATTTTTATCAAATCAAATTTATTTATATAGCCCTTTTTACATCAGCTGATATCTCAAAGTGCTGTACAGAAACCCAGCCTAAAACCCCAAACAGCAAGCAATGCAGGTGTAGAAGCACAGTCCAAAGTGACTTACAGTTCAGACATATATTCAATCATATGTGGATTTGATAACTAATTCTACCTGCATTCCATGTATTAACTTCCTACGCAGATGTTTTATTATTTTTATTTAACCTTTATTTAACTAGGCAGATAACAGAAATTCAAATCTGATCAGAACTCAAATCAATACACTCAGGTTTGAATCACAGTCAGCACTGACTACAGTATCTCTGGTACATACAGTACATACGTCTCCATGGCGGTGGGGGAAAGGGACCCTTTTGAGCCCGCTGTTGTTGTGGGTGACCAGGGGCTGCACAAAGAGCTAGACCAGTGCAGCTCCACCATTTCCCTGGCAACCACTTGCTCCCACCCAGCTCCTCCTTCGTGTGCATCTCTTTCAGCATCTTCCTGAGAGACAGACTGACAGAGTACAAATAGTTTATGTTTCAATATGCTTTGTGTTGTAGTCAAGACAGACAAAGATACAGTTGAAGCCGGAAGTTTACATACACCTTAGCCAAATACACTTAAACTCAGTTTTTCACAATTCCTGACATTTAATCCTAGTAAGAATTCCCTGTTTTAGGTCAGTTAGGATAACCACTTTATTTTAGGAATGTGACATGTCAGAATAATAGTAAAGAGAATGATTTATTTAAGCTTTTATTTCTTTCATCACATTCAGAAGTTTACATACATTCAACTAGTATTTGGTAGCATTGCCTTTAAATTGTTTAACTTGGGTCAAACATTTCTGGTAGCCTTCCACAAGCTTCCCACAATAATTTGGGTGCTTTTTGGCCCATTCCTCCTGACAGAGCTGGTGCAACTGAGTCAGGTTTGTAGTCCTCCATGCTCACACACGCGTTTTCAGTTCTGCCCACAACTGTTCTATGGGATTGAGGTCAGGGCTTTGTGTTGGCCACTCCAATACCTTGGCTGTGTTGTCCTTAAGCCATTTTGACACAACTTTGGAAGTATGCTTGGGATCATTGTCCATTTGGAAGCTTTAACTTCCTGACTGTGCTTCACGGTTGGGATGGTGTTCTTCGGCTTGCAAGACTCCCCCTTTTTCCTCAGAAGCTTCCATGACATCATTTTCTGGAATTTTCCAAGCTGTTTAAAGGCACAGTCCACTTAGTGTATGTAAACTTCTGACCCACTGGAATTGTGGTACAGTGAATTATAATTGAAATAATCTGTCTGTAAACAATTGTTGGAAAAATGACTTGTGTCATGTACAAAGTAGATGTCCTAACCAACTTGCCAAAACTATAGTTTGTTAACAAGAAATTTGTGGAGTGGCTGAAAAACTTGTTTTAATGACTCCAACCTGTATGACTCCAAGTGTATGTAAACTTCTGACTTCAACTGCATATAGTTAAGCAAACTTTACTATGCATGTTGTTAACCTGCACATCAACTACATGAAGACGGTAAACAACAATTGGTTTCCGTTTCCCAATTGGTTTCCGTTTCCTGGGTAACATCAATATGAGTAACATCAATATTGCTAAATGTTCTCTTTTTTTACAACAAAGGCAGACTCCACCTAACTTTGGCTTGTAATCCATGTCTGCAATAAACCTGAATGTGAACTGAATGTTTGTTTAATGTCTCTGACTGTCCATACCATAATTCTTCTTTTAAATGTACATTCACACAAAGTCTTTCATGTGTATAGGTCTTTCGGGTGGCCCTACCAGGCCTTGTGTGGGGAGTGTTACATCTGGAGGTGCTTGACCTGAGATGTTTGGTTCTTTTTGTTGAGGTGCAGCATCCACCTCAGGGTTGTGTTCTACACCCTGCTGGGTGTCAGCTAGGGGCTCTGTTTACTGGCTATGTGCTAGGATCCTCAACAGTGGGATAATCCCCTACTTCTCCACTTTTGCTCAGCTGTTCCTCCTGAACACTTGTCCCTGTTCTGTCTTCACCTCGTAGGACCTTTGCTCCACAGGTCTGACTGCTGTGGCCCACTGCCACCACTGTTTCTGTCCTGTGATTGGCTGAAATTTCACCCCGTCATTTTGTTTCAGCTTTGTGAGTTCCTTAGCAGAGGTATCATAGTATTTTGTCTCTGCTGTATTTCTTTCAGATTTTCCTTCTGACAGTTTGTCATCACCGGTGTCAGCAGAGTTTTACTCATTAATAGTAGTGTCTTTGTACGTCTTCCCATGAGCGCCATTGCTGGGCTGCTGTCTGTTCCTTGTGATGGTGTATTTCTGTGATCCAGCATGGCCAGGTATGGGTCAGCACCAGTGGAGTCTCCTCAGAGGAGGAAGGGGAGGACCGTCCTCCTCAGTGAATTTCGTAAAAATGTGTAAAACATTAAAAAAGTTATCCTATTTAGATAAAACTAAACTAAATATGTTCACATTTCACCAAATAATTTATTAAAACACACTGATTTGCAACGAAGATCTCAGTAGCCTCAACTGCACTCTGTATGGTAGCACCATGGTTTAGCTCGAGGACAGCTAGCTTCCATCCTCATCTTGATACATTGACTTCAATACATAACCCTGGAGGCTCTTGGTTCTCACCACCGTACATAGACTTACACAGTAATTATGACAACTTCCATAGGACGTCCTCCAACCTATGAGAGCTCTTGCAGCAGGAACTGACATGTTGTCCACCCAATCGAAGGATCAGATAATGACTCTAGTACTGAAAGCATAAGATACAGCTAGCTAGTACCGCAGTGTATAAAATGTGGTGAGTAATTGACTCAAGGAGAGAGAAAGACAACAGTTGAACAGTTTTCAACAAATTAATTTCTTCAAAAACGAGGCAAGCAAATGCAGCTGGCTAGTTTAGCCTATTCAAACACCCGGCTCAAACAGAGGGATGCTATGTTAGCTAGCTGGCTATGACTATCCAACACAACGCTGGAACTCTTCCAAGTCTAGATAAGCTTTTGGTTTTATTACTTTATTGCCACCTGGGGCATCTGTAGGCCTAGGCATCTGTCTGATGGCTATCACTTTTCCTGGGTCCACTTCCAACCCATCGGATGTTACCAGGTGGCCAATGTAGGGCACTTCCTTCAGCCTGAGCTGCAGCATCTCCAGATTCATCTTGATATTGAGCTTCCTGCATCTGTCCAGGAGCATTCTCAGGTTATTGTCATGGTCCAGAGTCACTGCTTCATGGTTGTCTCCTTCTCCCACAATCAGGATATCATCTGCAATATTTTAGACTCCTGGAAGACCTTCCATATCCTGGTTCAACATCCTCTGAAAGATCTCTGGGGGCTGGACTGATTCCCATTGGCATTCGCAGCCACCTGTAGCATCCCATGGGAGTAGAGGACATGGTGAGACTCCTCATCTAGTTCCACATGCCAAAATCAGTTTTTTACATCGAAAACAGAGAACACGCATGCTCTGTTCAGGTTTGGCAGCACCTCTTCAATAGTGGATAGTGGGTAATGGCTCGTCTTGAGCGCCTTGTTGAGGGGTTTTGGATCAATACACAATCATAGTTTTCCAGATGGTTTCTGCACTATGATCAGGCTGCTAATCCAATCTGTGCTTTTTCAACTAATTTTATCGTCCTTCTTTTCTCTAGATCCCCAAGCTCCTCTTTGAGTGGTTTATATACTGGCACACTTTTCTTCGGCAGCTGGACAGGGTCCACTTGCTCATCCACTTCTAGTCTCACTTTGCCGGGTCAGCATTCGTCTCCCTGGAAGTTATCAGCGTACTCCTGTTTTATTTGCTCTTCAGGATCCTGTTATTTTCACGATGGCCAGGATGTTGTGATGCTGCACAGTAATCAATTCCATCGCCTGGATAGCATTACTGCCTAGAATGGGCCTGTGCACATTCTTGTTGACTACGATGAACTCAACTCTGTAGGTTTTCTTATTGCGTGGATTGATGACTTTAAGAATGCACTTCCCCAGTGGCGTCAGTGTACTCTTGTTATACATCACCAATGGGCTCTAGGTGATTGTCTTTTGTGAGGTTTTCAGCAATAACATTGGCTCTCCGAGTGGTGAAGCAGTCTAAGGCACTGCATCTCAGACTGCAGTCCCTGGTTTGAATCTAGGCTGTATCACATCCAGCCGTGATTGTGAGTCCCATAGGGCGGCGCACAATTGGCCCAGTGTTGTCAGAGTTTGGCCGGGGTAGGCCGTCATTGTAAATAATAATTTGTTCTTTAACTGACTTGCCTAGTTAAATAAAGTTTAAATTACAACTAGCGCTAGTTGACCAGCAAGGTTGCAAAGAGAACTGCATTGGGGTCTGTGATTTTCTCCTGTTGATGCAGGAGAACTTTGGCCCTAATGTGATGCAGAGAACATCATCACCACTCTCTGAGTCTGCAGCTCTTCCAATCTGTACGCATTTCTCTAAACTGAGATCAGTCTCTCTGAGTAAGAGCTCTCTTAATGGGTCACATGTGCCACACACAATCCTGTCTCTGATATGAGAGTCTATGATTACTCCAAAGTTGCAGGTTTCCACTAGAGTCCTCAATTTAGTGAGATGTTTGTCTAAGCTCTCATCTTGGCAGTGACTGCGTATGAAAAAATTATATCTCTCAATTGTTTAATTTTTGTGATCACAAAATGCATCCAGTGCTGCATTTACTTGATCAACAAAGAGATTGTATTTTGTACTGCCTGCACAGAGGGTCTTACTAATCTCTACCTTTTCCCCCAATGAGATAATACAGTAGCTTAACTTTGTAGTGATCAGGTTTTTCTTCCATTGTAAGAGCCATGTACAAATGTAATTCCTCTTTCCGTCTTTTCCAGGTAAGTGCTAAATTACAATCATCAAAGGCAATTTTTTCCTGGAGGTTTCAGTGCGTTTTCCATGGCCATTTATTTGTAGAATGGAACGTTAGCTTCTCACGAATCTGCTTGTGTCCAATAGCCAGTTAGCTTTTAGCACAGAGTCACTCACAATAGCCAGGCAGCGTTGACGTTCGGTGCGATGACTAGCTTGTAAATGCGGCACTTTTCCAAACTGCCATCTGGGATGTATTGTTCATTTACATACATGAGATCCAGTTTATTTTGAGTACCGCTACCATATTTCAATATGCGTCGTGTTGTAGTCATGACAGACAAAGATATATAGTTAAGCAAACTTTACTATGCATGTTGTACGTGAAGATGGTAAGTAACCATTTCCATGTGTAACATCAACATGAGTACAATCAATATTGCTACGGCCTAGGTGTCTTTCTACTTCTCAAAGAAGTTGGCCACAGCAAAAAGATATGGAACTAATCAGGCTAAAGAATAAAACTTAACACAAAAAAGAAACCGAGGGTGCATTAGGAGAGATTCATCATGTGTTTATTTTCTTTACTGTCTTTGTTCACTCCAAGAATACCAGTACAATGCCTACAGGGAAAGGCACCTGGAAACATGACCAAATACAAACAGTAGCTATTCCCTCCGAAATTGTTAGGTTAGCTGGTTTTTACTGCATTGTCGGAATTAGATGTCTTGCTCCCAGACAAACTAAACAACTTCTTTGCTCGCTTTGAGGAATATACAGTGCCACCGACATGGCCCACTACCAAAACCTGCGCGCTCTCCTTCACCGCAGCCAACTTTAACCTTCGCAAGGCTTCTGGCCCAGACGGCATCCCTAGACGCATCCTCAGAGCATGCGCAGACCAGCTGGCTGGTGTGTTTACGGACATATTCAATCAATCCCTATCCCAGTCTGCTGTTCCCACATGCTTCAAGAGGGACACCACTGTTCCTGTTCCCAAGAAAGCTAAGGTAACTGAGCTAAATGACTGTCGCCTCGTAGCACTCACTTCTGTCATCATGAAGTGCTTTGAGAGACTAGTCAAGGATCATATCACCTCCACCCTACCTGACACCCTAGACCCACTCCAATTTGCTTACCGGCCGAATAAGTCCACAGATGATGCAATCACAATCACACTGCATACTGCCCTAACCCATCTGGACAAGAGGAATACCTATGATAGAATGCTGTTCATCGACTACAGCTCAGCATTTAACACCATAGTACCCTCCAAGCTCATCATTAAGCTCAGGGCCCTGGGTCTGAACCTCGCCCTGTGCCACTGGGTCCTGGACTTCCTGACGGGCCGCCCCCCAGGTGGTGAAGGTAGGAAACAACACTTCCACTTCGCTAAGCCTCAACACTGGGGCCCCACGAGGGTGCGTGCCCAGCGTGCCCTCCAAGCTCGTCATCAAGCTCGAGACCCTGGGTCTCGACCCAGCCCTGTGCAGCTGGGTCCTGGACTTTCTGACTGGATGCCCCCAGGTGGTGAGGGTAGGAAACAACCCCGCTGATCCTCCACACTTGGGCCCCACAAGGGTGCGTTCTCAGCCCTCTCCTGTACTCCCTATTCACCCATGACTGCTTGGCCATGCACGCCTCCAACTCAATCATCAAATTTGCAGACGACACCACAGTGGTAGGCTTTTAAAAATATATATTTTTTAAATTTTACCCCTTTTTCTCCCCAATTTCGTGGTATCCAATTGTTGTAGTAGCTACTATCTTGTCTCATCGCTACAACTCCCGTACGGGCTCGGAAGAGACGAAGGTTGAAATTCATGCGTCCTCCGATACACAACCCAAGCCGCACTGCTTCTTAACACAGCGCGCATCCAACCCGGAAGCCAGCCGCACCAATGTGTCAGAGGAAACACTGTGCGTCCTGGCCACCTTGGTTAGCGCGCACTGCGCCCAGCCCACCGCAGGAGTCGCTGGTGCGCGATGAGAGAAGGACACCCCTACCAACCAAGCCCTCCCTAACTCGGACGACACTAGGCCAATTGTGCTTCGCCCCACGGACCTCCCGGTCGCGGCCGGTTACGACAGAGCTTGGGCGCGAACCCAGGGACTCTGATGGCACAGCTAGCGCTGCAGTACAGTGCCCTTAACCACTGAGCCACCCGGGAGACCCACAGTGGTAGGCTTGATTACCAAAAATGACGAGACAGCCTACAGGGAGGAGGTGAGGGCCCTCGGAGTGTGGTGTGAGGAAAATAACCTCTCACTCAACGTCAACAAAACAAAGGAGATGATCGTGGACTTCAGGAAACAGCAGAGGGATCACCCCCTGTCCACATCGGGACAGTAGTGGAGAAGGTGGAATGTTTTAAGTTCCTCACATCACGGACAAACTGAAATGTTCCACCCACACAGACAGCGTGGTGAAGAAGGTGCAACTGTGCCTCAGGAGGCTGAAGCAATTTGGCTTGTCACCAAAAACACTTACCAACTTTTACAGATGCACAATCGAGAGAATCCTGTCGGGCTGTATCACCGCCTGGTACGGCAACTGCTCCGCCCACCACCGTCAGGCTCTCCAGAGGGTTGTGAGGTCTGCGCAACGCATCACTGGGGGCAAACTACCTGCCCTCCAGGACACCTACACCACCCGATGTCACAGAAAGGCCATAAAGATCATCAAGAACAACAACCACCCGAGCCACTGCCTGTTCACCCCGCTATCATCCAGAAGGCGAAGTCAGTACAGGTGCATCAAAGGTGGGACCGAGAGACTGAAAAACAGCTTCTATCTCAAGCCTGTCAGACTGTTAAACAGCCATCACTAACATTGAGTGGCTGCTGCCAACATACTGACTCAAATCTCTAGCCACTTTAAAAATTACTAATCTTTACATTACTAATCTCATATGTATATACTATACTCTATACCATCTACTGCATCTTGCCAATGCCGTTCGGCCATCGCTCATCCATATATTTATATGTACATATTCTTATTAATTTCTTTACACTTGTGTGTAAAAGGTAGTTGTTGTGAAATTGTTGGATTATTTGTTAGATATTACTGCACTGTCGGAGCTAGAAGCACAAGCATTTTGCTACACTCGCATTAACATCTGCTAACCATGTGTATGTGACCAATAAAATTTGATTTGAATTTGATTTGATACATTTTGATGTGTACTTGCTCTCTCTATGTTGGTGTGTCTGATCCAGGGTCTGCATGTCTTGACCAATCAAATTCACGGAAATCACAAGTCGTGCAGTCCAGGCACAAAGCACAAGGCTCGCTCTCCACTTTCCTCAGATATTTATTTTGCAAGCCTGATAACACATCACTCCCGACAGACACAAGCAAAATCTCTTACATAAATGTAGCAGCCTATACACCTAAACATTAGCAATTACAACTTGTGGACTAGTTTACATGCTGCTGTGAGGTTTGTTGCTAACGTTACTTTGCTACCTGCCAACTTGACATTTTTTACTTTCTAAATTCTTAACAACCGTTTTATATTTTTATTTTTCCTTCGGTATATTTTTTTCATTCAACTTTTTTCACCTCGGACGCTTTATCTGGACATGGTTCTACACGACCTCCACCAGATGAAGCTAAGTAGTAACATTAACATTATGCCTTCTAATTGCAGTCACTGTATTCATAATATACAGGAGAACTATTGCCTTATGGTGACTATAGCCATGCTGCAAGCCCAGCTACAGACACAATCGTTAGGCAAGGGTAATTTAACTGTAGGAAAGGATGAAACAGCGCCTGTGCCACCAATAAGTACAGATAGTTGTATATATCCCCTCACAGAGTTCCCGCAGCCGGACAATTTTCTCATGGCTTCTGGAAGGAAATTCTGTTGGTAATGCTCAAGCGGTGTCACTCATTCAGCCGACAGAAACTTTCAGCCGGTTCTCCCCATTAACCAACGAGTCGGAGTCAGAGGCCGAGCCTTCTCTGGTCTCTCCTCAAAACGTTACAGGGTCTGAGGCGCCAAAGCCTCCCATCATTAGCTCTGACAAATTGAAAACCCTAGTCATTGGCAACTCCATTACCCACAATATTAGAATTAAAAAGAATCATCAGCAATCATATACTGTTTACCAGGAGGCTTAGCTACCGACGTAAATGCTAATCTGAAGATGGTGCTGGCTAAGGCTAAAACTGCCAAGTGTGGACAGTATAGGGATATTGTTATCCACGTTGGCACCAACAATGTTAGGATGAAACAGTCAGAAGTCACCAAACGCAACATAGCTTCAGTGTGTGAATCCACTCTGCCAGCTTAGTGGAGTCTGCCGCTTTCACAGTTAGTGTAGTCAGCTCAGCTATCCCAATTGAGACGGTGTCTGTGCCTCGATCTAGGTTGGGAAAATCTAAACATGGCAATGTTCGCCTTAGCAATCTCATTGGAATAAAAACCTCCTCCATTCCTGTCATTATTGAAAGAAATTGTGATATCTCACATCTCAAAATAGAGCTGCTCAATGTTAGATCCCTCACTTCCAAGGCAGTTATACTCAATGAAGTAATCACAGATCATAATCTTGATGTAATTGGCCTGACTGAAACATGGCTTAAGCCTGATTAATGTACTGTGTTAAATGAGGCCTCTCCCCCTGGTTACACTAGTGACCATATCCCTGCGCGTCCCGCAAATTTCAATTTACTCCCCCCAAAAATGACAGCATTTTCATCTTTTGAGCTTCGAGTGATGAAATCTGCGCAGCCTACTCAATCACTTTTTATAGCTACTGTTTATATGCCTCCTGGGTACAGGCCTACAGTGTTCCTCAATGAGTTCCCTGAATTCCTATTGGACCTTGTAGTCATGACAGACAATATTCAAATTGTTGGTGACTAATATTCACAAGGAAAAGTCCACAGACCCATCATCGACTCAGTGGGTTTTGTCCAACATGTCTCCGGACCTACTCACTGCCACAGTCATACTCTGGACCTAGTTTTGTCCCGTGGAATAAATATTGTGAATATTAATGTTTTTCCTCATAATCCTGGACCACCAATTTAATACGTTTACAATGGCAACAAATAATCTGCTTTTGACACCATCGATCATGACATACTTTTGGGGAGATTGGAAACCTAAATTGGTCTATACGGACAAGTTCTGGCCTGGTTTAGATCTTATCTGTTGGAAATATATCCGTTTGTCTCTGTGGATGGTTTGTCCTCTGACATCAACTGTAAGTTTCGGTGTTCCTCAAGGTACTTTTTTAGGACCAATATTGTTTTCACTATATATTTTACTTCTTGGTGACCTCATTTGGAAACATAATATTAACTTTCACTACTATGCGGGCAATACACAGCTGTACATTTCGATGAAACATGGTGAAGCCCCAAAATTGCCCTCCCTGGAATCCTATGTTTCAGTCATAAGGAATTGGATGGCGGCAAATGTTTTACTTTTAAACTCTGACAAAACATAGATGCTAGTTCTAGGTCCCAAGAAACAAAGAGATCTTCCTGTGACATCAGGTGGTGTAGGTGTCCTGGAGGGCAGGTAGTTTGCCCCCGTGGGTGCGTGGGGCAGACCGCAGCAGACTTCTGGAGAGCCCTGCGGTTGCGGATGGTACAATTGCCGTACCAGACGGTAAAAGTTTGTGAGGGTTTTAGGGGCCAAGCCAAATTTATTCAGCCTCCTGAGGTTTTTCACCACACTGTCTGTGTGGGTGGAACATTTCAGATCGTCAGTGATGTGTACGCCGAGGAACTTGAAGATTTCCACCTTCTCCATGGCGGTCCCATCGATGTGGATAGGGGTGTACTCCCTCTGCTGATTCCTGAAGTCCACAATCAGCTCTTTTGTTTTGTTGACGTTGAATGAAAGGTTATTTTCCTGGCAGCACTCTCCCAGTGCCCTCACCTCCTCCCTGTAGGCTGTCTCGTCATTGTTGGTAATCAGGCCTATTACTGTTGTGTTGTCTGCAAACTTGATGATTGAGTTGGAGGTGTGCATTGCCACACAGTCATGAGTGAACCGGGAGTACATGAGGGGGCTGGGCACGCACCCTCGTGGGGCCCCAGTGTTGAGGCTTAGCGAAGTGGAAGTGTTGTTTCCTACCTTCACCACCTGGGGGGGCGGCCCGTCAGGAAGTCCAGGACCCAGTGGCACAGGGCGAGGTTCAGACCCAGGGCCCTGAGCTTAATGATGAGCTTGGAGGGTACTATGGTGTTGAATGCTGGGCTATAGTCAATGAACAGCATTCTTACATAGGTATTCCTCTTGTCCACTTGGGATAGGGCAGTGTGCAGTGAGATGGCGATTGCATCGTCTGTGGATCTATTGGGGCGGTATGAAAAAACCATGTGACTTGATTAGAAAAACTCTGGTCCCACCAAAGGCCATATTAAACCTAAATACAACAGGTTAATCACGTCATACCGTATAGCGTAAGGTCAGGAGTTTTGATAAGGTCCTGGCTAGGTTACCAGATCCATGCATAACACCACGCACCTCCAGGGGCCAGGGTTTGAGCTTGGCATCCAGCAGGATGTTAAAGTCCAGGATCTCTGGAGCTGTGCCCTAGCTGGCTGGGGAAGCCTGTGCTGTATTTCTGCCTCAGGGTCGGGTGGGCCGTGATCAGGCTCTTAATGACCACATCTTCCCTGTCTGAAAAAGAGTGCCACCATGTCGTGGCCTCCAATATAGGTGCAGATTTTGATTATAGGTGCAACTGTCCCAGAATCCCAGTAAGAGGACTGATAATGACCAGTTGGAGACATTGATATAATTCACACTTTATTGCCACAACAAAAAGATGGGTACACACACACACAGCAAACAAGAAGAGGAGACTAGTAGTAGGGTAAGTGTCCATGACATACACTGACCAGGTGAAAGATATGATCCCTTGTTGACATCACTTAAATCGACTTCAATCAGTGTAGATGAAGGGGAGGAGACAGGTTAAAGAAGGTTTGAGCCTTGAGACAATTGAGACATTGATTGTGTGTGCATGCTATTTTGAGGGTGAATAGGCAAGACAAAAGATTTAAGTGCGTTTGAACAAGGTATGGTAGTAGGTGTCAGATACACCGGTTTGAGTGTGTCAAGAACTGCAATGCTGCTGTGTTTTTCACGCTCAACAATTTCCGTGTGTGTCAAGAATGGTCCACCAACCAACTTGACACAACTGTGGGAAGAATTGGAGTTAACATGGGTCAGCATCCCTCTGGAACGCTTTCGACACCTTGTAGAGTCCATGCCCTCAAATAATTGAGGCTGTTATGAGGGCAAAAGGGGGTGCAACACAATAGTAGGAAGGTGTTCCTAATGTTTTGTACACTCAATGTGTATTCCTATTTCCTACACATAAACTACCTTCACTGCAGGTACAGTAATCACATCACACTCAACTGACTGCCCAATCAGCAGGGCAGTTCATATGGATGAGCAGGTAGCCATGCCTTGCATGTCTTGGAATGGTTACCTTGGAGATGTAGTTCTGGCAGATGATGTGCTCCTCAGGGTTGATATCCCGGGGCTGATGGTTGATGTGATTCCCTTTGCCCTGGCAACCATTTTCGAGTTTGCGGAAAAAGGTATTTTGCTTCCACACTCTTACAGTAACCTTGAAATTCAATGTACCTGCAATGCAAGGGATGTTGTGTGGTTTCAAATTATTACATTTTATAGCTTATTGGTATTTAAGGCTTTAGTTCCTTCATAATATTTTCTTCAACCCTTGCACCCACAGTGTTGTGAACTTTGGTGCCTTTGGAAAATGTGTGTGTGTTTGCATGTGCGATTTACACAGTAGGCCAACGTGCAGCTGTTCCACAGTCTCCCATGGTGAGCTTTTACCCTGCAAGGGGGCACCAGGTTTTGGGGAAGATGTTGTACTCTTTAGGGACGAGTCGAAGCATCCTGTTCATGTTCCTAGCCAGTAGATCCTTCCTGCAGATCTCATTCATCCCTGGGCAAAACTGGGACTCAGGTGTAGATGTAACATAGTAAATGTAAATCCAAGACACTTCATTAGTATGATATGTTACGTTTCGTATGGTATGTACATATATTAATTTGTGGATGTCCATCGTCCATTTTGTATATGTTACAAATTACAATTCGTATGATATGTTACGAATTGTAATTTGTACAACATGTTATAAATTGCAATTAGTATGAAATGTTACATTCCAATTTGTTGTGGCTAATGTTAGTTAGGTGGCTAATGCGAATGTTAGCTAGGTGGCTAATGCGAATGTTAGCTAGGTGGCTAATATGAATGTTAGCTAGGTGGTTAATGTGAATGTTAGCTAGGTGGCTAATGCGAATGTTAGCTAGGTAGGCTAACATTTGCTTTTTTTAACCTTTATTTAACTAGGCAAGTCAATTGAGAACAAATTCTTGTTTACAATTATGGCCTACCAAGAAGCAAAGGGCCTTCTGCAGGGACGGGGGTTGGGATAAAAAATGTAAAAAGTTAGACAAAACATACATCCCAACAAGAGAGACACCACAACACTACATAAAGAGGTACCTAAGACAACAACATAGCATGGCAGCAACACATGACAACAAAGCATTGTAGCAAAACAACATGACAACAACACGGTAGCAACACAACATGGCACGACAGGGGCTAAGCTAGGGGTTAGGGTTAGGGGTTAAGGTTAAAGTTAACGTTAGAGTTAGGAGTTAGGTTAGGGTTAGGGGAAGGGTTAGCTAATTAGCTAAGTAGTAGCTCAAAAGTAGTAAGTAATTGCAAAATGTAACTAATCATTCTTAATTCTAAGTATGAAAGAATAAAAATAAACATTTTAATGAACTGAATAAGAAATGTGTGAAAATGTATTGTTGCATTTTTAGCATTATAAATTATCTTACCAGACTTATACTTACAGATTATGAGGTGAATTGCAAGTGGCCTGAAAATTTAAATAAACTGGTAAAGTGGCATTTGTGAATACTGTACCTTTCAGATGAATTAGTATAGAGACAATCAATCACATTTATTCATAAAGCCCTTTTTACATCAGCAGATGTCACAACGTGATTTTACAGAAACCCAGCCTAAAACCCCAAAAAGCAAGCAATGCAGATTTAGAAAGGCAGGAACCTAAGAAGAAACCTAGAGAGGAATCTGGATCTGAGGGGTGCCAGGATCTGAGGGGTGGTAGGTCCTCTTCTGGCTGTGCGGGGTGGAGATTATAAGAGTACATGGCCATTAAGGCCAGATTGTTCTTCAAGATATTCAAACGTTCATAGATGACTAGCAGGGTCAAATAATAATTACAGTGGTTGTAGAGTGTGCAACAGGTCAGTACCTCAGGAGTAAATGTCAGTTGCATAGCCAAGCATTCAGAGGTTGAGAAAGCAGGTGCGAGAGAGAGAGAGAGTCAAAAACAGCAGGTCGGAACAAGGTAGCATGTCCAGTGAGCAGGTCAGGGTTTCATAGCCACAGGCAGAACAGTTTAAACTGGAGCAGCAGCATGACTAGGTGTACTGGGGACAGCCAGGACTCAGGTCCTCTGGGAGGTTAGAGAGGGAGAGAGAGAGAGAATTAGAGGGAGCATACTTAAATTCACACAGGACCAGTGACAACTCGTCAGTCAGGGCAGTTGGGGCAAAAAAATATATATATTTATTCATTATTTTTTATTATTATTTTTTGTCTGTTTTGCATGTTATTTTGGCATTAATATGTGTCACATATCAGTTTGCAAACAATTTCAAATTTAAAAAATGATTGACTTGATAAAGCCGCATACGAACATGATCTCTTTTTTTTGCTTTCTTGAGTAAGGAAGTTCCCAAATGCAGGTGTTTCAGACTAGCTCAGTGCTTTCTCTGGTGGTGTGGCAGCCTGTGGGAAATTCCTTAGTGTAGGGGTTGGTAATGTTCTACAGTTGTGCCGTGATTGGCTCAGTGTTCTGTCACTCATGGGGACACTACGTCACTGCAAAATCTAAGGGTAGAGCAAAAACAATTCAAGCCCCTTGGGTGCTGCCATAAAGTTACATTAGAGTGCCCATCCAAGAGGGCTCAAGGCCATTGGCCACAGATAAAATGACATCAAATCACATAATATCAACCATAGCTTTGATTGGACTAATCATGTAAACGTCATACTTCAAAATCTTAGCTAGCAAGCTAGCAGCCATCATCATGAATAAAGTCAACAATTTACTGGCAAATTCTTTTCAATCCTTGTCATATGAAGAGAAATTATAACAAGAAATTATAGCCATTGGACATAAACATTATA
Source organism: Oncorhynchus gorbuscha (assembly GCF_021184085.1). Taxonomy (NCBI): domain Eukaryota; kingdom Metazoa; phylum Chordata; class Actinopteri; order Salmoniformes; family Salmonidae; genus Oncorhynchus; species Oncorhynchus gorbuscha. The sequence goes on along the minus strand of NC_060174.1, from coordinate 41,511,539 downwards.
CAACAAGTTGGAAATCGCAAATCCGTCAGAATCCAGAATCAATCGGAAACCAAAACGTACTTTCCACAACTTCCAAGGAACCAAAATGTGCAGGCTTGGAAACCAGATACAGTATTTGGGGATCTTGACTTGCATATTCCAATAAACATTCCAGTTGAGCACAAAATAAGTAGGCCTACATTAACAGTCACGCTGATTTTCTTCAGGTAGCATGTTTAAAAGTTCCTCAAATTTGCAGGATTAAATATTATAGTTGGGTTTTTCAAAACTGAATAATTTGATTCTGATCCTCAGTATAGGGATTTGGATCTGGTAATCCAATCTGCCCTTTAGTCAGGATCAAATGTCTTTATTGCATTTTTCAAAGGTGATTAGGATAGTTTTCATGCCGAAAATCGGGATTATCTTGGTCCTACTGGAAGGGTGGATTTAGAAAGGCGAATGAAAGAATGTATAAAAAATGTATATACCTTGTCACCTTAGTTACATTGAAATGTCTGTTGAACGGCTTGGCATCAAAGTCTTGTTTGGTGCTGAATTTTTTTCCCCCGGTTTTCTTTGAGCAACATACCGACACAGGTAAGAGTCTGTGTCTACAAGTTCATGCAAGGTGATGTCAGAACAGCCCTTTGTGCATCCTGTCAGTCCAGCCAGCTTTTAAAGTTGTGTCAAACTAAACCTAATAAATAATGGTTATACTAAACCTAATAATAATGGTTATGGACAAAATAGGCTATATTGGTACTGGCTACATTCACAACATGACACTGATATTCTCTTCTAGCTTGCATATGACATTAAAGTCAGGTTTGTTTTTGGTAGCAAATCAGCATATCCCCTGCCATACCGTCCACGTCCACAATGCACACACACACTACCGTGTCTGGTGAAAAACGGCATCCAAGTGCCACTATGTTGCTGTGTCCCATCAATTTAACCTCTAGAGGGCACTCACACCTCAGCAATTCATGCAATGGGAGCTTTGAGTTAGGAGTTAAGACGTAGTTAAGACATACACCACTGTAGCTCCCACAACTCATTACTTATCCCGACACCCACAGTACCAGTACATAAATGAAAACACCACACACATAGTGTGTGTGGATGTGTTTGTGTGTGTATGGAGGGCTGTGTTACACATATTGTCCCACATACAGTACAACAGTCCATTCGTTATGAAACACTCTTGGTGTTTAAAAACACAGGACTAAATATGGCTAAGTGAATGGGCCTCAACTACTGTTGTTGATGTTGTGTTCTTCGTGCTGTGATTTATAGCACTACTGAAGACAGGGGGATTATAACATTAAGCCCTGTGTCTGGTGACTGCTTTAGCTAATCTAGGGGATAAATACACATATTCCTCTCTCAATAGCTGTCTTCTGGTGGAAATGAACAAGCTATCCGGGCTGGAAAATATGAACATATGAACCACCCCACGAACTACATCACTGTGTCATTTCCCAGTAAGATCCAGTTTCACGGTGGTGACAATTGTTGGTTGATGTGTCACCATGTTGAATTGTGCTCTAAACCATTGTCTGTGATAAAGAAAGGACATTCAGTTTGACATATAATGTTGTATTTATACCCAATTCAAAATACCTGTTGTGGTTAAATGTATGGAGTATGAATAAGCAGAACATGAGGAGGGGAGGGTCGAGGATCGGTAATGAGGAGAAAAGGGAGTTATATCACAATAGTTCAAGTTGTACAGTTACAGGGTTGGATAACAGATGTGGTTTAGCATGTTTCTTTATCGGTATATACAGTATACTCCTCTCCTCCCATAAGCACAGAAAGATACAGAGCCTTCAGAAAGTATTCATACCCCTTCCACATTTTGTTGTGTTACAACCTGAATATATATGTTTTTTCTCACCTGTCTACACACAATACCTCATAATGACAAAGTGAAAACATGTTTTAGAAATGTTTGCACATTTATAAATACAGAAATATCTTAATTGACATAAGTAATCACACCCCTGAGTCAATACATGCTATGATTACAGCTATGAGTCTTTCTGGGTAAATGTCTAAGAGCTTTGCACAACTGCATTGCACAATATTTGCACAATGTTCTTTAAAAAATTCTTCAAGCTCTGTCAAGTTGGTTGTTGATCATTGCTAGACTGACATTTTCAAGTCTTGCTGTAGATTTTCAAGCCGATTTAAGTCAAAACTGTAACTAGGCCACTTAGGAACATTCAATGCAGTCTTAGTAAGCAACTCCAGTGTATATTTGGCCTTGTGTTTTAGGTTATTGTCCTGCTGAAAGTTGAATTTTTTTCCCAGTGTCTGTTGGAAAGCAGAATGAACCAAGTTTCCTCTAGGATTTTTCCTGTGCTTAGCTCTATTTTGTTTAATTTTATCCCCCCAAAAAACGACCTAGTCCTTGCTGATGACAAAAATATGTATAACAAGATGCAGCCACGACCATGCTTTAAAGTATGAAGAGTGGTAATCAGTGATGTGGCGTGTTGAATTTGCCCAAAACAGGACAAAAGTTTTTTTTAGGCAGTTTTACTTTAGTGCCTTATTGCAAACAGGATGTGTGTTTTGGAATATTTGTATTCTGTACAGGCTTCCTTATTTTAATTCTATCCTATCACAGCCATTAAACTCTGTAACTGTTTTAAAGTCACCATTGGCCTCATGGTGAAATCCCTGATCGGTTTACGTCATCTCCGGCAATTGAATTTGGAAGGACTCCTGTATCTTTGTTGTGACTGGGTGTATTGATACACCATCCAAAGTGTAATTATTACCATCACCATGCTCAAAGGGATATTCAATGTCTGCTTATTTTATTTTTTTACCAATAGGTGCCCTTCTTTGCGAGGCATTGAAACCTCCCTGGTCTTTGTGGTTGAATCTGTTTGTGAAATTCACTTGTGTAGGGTACAGAGATGACATCATAGTCATAATACAAAATCATATTAAATACTATTACTGCACACAGAGTGAGTCCATGCAACTTTTTATGTGACTTGTTAAGCACATTTTTATTTAGGCTTGTCATAAGAAATCAGTTGAATACTAACTGACAAAATTAATTTGTATTAATTTGTAAACATTTCTAAAAACAAAGTCCACTTTGACATTATGGGGTATTGTGTGTAGGCAAGTGGAACAAAATATTGTATTATCCAATTTTAAATTCAAGCTGTAACACAACAAAAGGTGGATAAAGTAAAGGGCTGTGAATACTTTCTGAAGGCCCTGTACATGTGCAGAAGCACGATGTGCGCAGACTCACTCACTGATACACAACATGACCAGAAGTATGTGGACATCTGCTCTTCGAACACCTCATTGACATATCATGGGCATTAATATGTAGTTGCCTCCACTACTCTGGGAAGACTTTCCACTAGATGTTGGATCATTCCTGCCGGGACCATCTTCCATTCAGCCACAAGAGTATTCGTGAGGTCCACACTGATCTCGACAAACCATTTCTATATGGACCTCGCTTTGTGCACAGGATGTTGTCAAGCTGAAACAGGAAGAGAGCCTTCCCCAAACTATTGCCACAAAGTAGGAAGCACAGAATCATCTAGAATGTCATTGTATGCTGTAGCGTTAATATTTCCATTCACTGGAACTATGGGGCCTAGCCTGAGCCATGAAAAACAGCACCAGACTACGATCCCTCCTCCACCAAACTTTACAATCGGCACTATACATTTGGGGAGGTAGCGTTCACCTGTCAGCAATGGGTGTTGCTGAAATAGCCGAATCCACTCATTTGAAGAGTTGTCGACGTACTTTTGTATATACAGTGTAGTTACATACAGTACCAGTCATGAGCTTGCACCATCCTACTCATTCCATTTTTTTAACGTTTTCTTAATCCTATTTTCTACATTGTAGAATAATAATGAAGATATAAAAACTATGAAATAACACATATGGAATCATGTGGTAACCAGATAAGTGTTAAACAAATCAAAATATATTTTATATTAGAGCCCTATTTATTTATAAATAGCCCTATTTGGTAAAAGACCAAGTCCATAATATGGCAAGAACAGCTCAAATAAGCAAAGAGAAACAACAGTCCATTATTACTTTAAGACATGAAGGTCAGTCAATCCAGAAAATTTGAAGAACTAAAAGTTTCTTCAAGTGCAGTCACAAAAACCATCAAGCCCTATGATGAAACTGACTCTCATGAGGACCGCCACAGGAAAGGAAGACCCAGAGTTACCTCTGCTGCATAGGATAAATTCATTCGAATGCACCTCAGATTGCAGCCCAAATAAATGCCTCACAAGTAACAGACACATCTCAACATCAACTGTTCAGAGGAGACTGTGTGAATCAGGCCTTAATTGTCGAAATGCTGCAAGGAAACCACTACTAAAGGACACCAATAAGAAGAAGATACTTTTTTGGGCCAAAAAACATGCGCAATGGACATTAGACTGGTGGAAATCTGTCTTTAGGTCTGATGAGTCCAAATTTGAGATTTTTGGTTCCAACCGCCGTGTCTTTGTGAAATGCAGAATAGGTGAATGGATGATCTCCGCATGTGTGGTTCCCACCATGAAGCATGGAGGAGGATGTGTGATGGTGTGGGGGTGATTTGCTGGTGACACTGTCAGGGATTTATTTAGAATTTCAAGGCACACTTAACCAGCATGGCTACCACAGCATTCTGCAGCAATACGCCATCCCATCTGGTTTGCGCCTAGTGGGACTATCATTTGTTTTTCAACAAGACAATGACCCCAAACACACCTCCAGGCTGTGTAATGTCTATTTGACCAAGAAGGAGAGACCTTACCTCCATAATCACCCGACCTCAACCCAATTGAGATGGTTTGGGATGAGTCGGACCGCAGTGTTGGAAAAGCATTCCAGATGAAGCTAGTTGAGAGAATTTCAAGAGTGTGCAAAGCTGTCATCAAGGCAAAGGGTGGCTACTTTGAAGAATCTCTAATATAAAATGTTGAACACTTATTTGGTTACTACATGATTCCATGTGTAATTTCATAGTTGTTATGTCTTCACGATTATTCTACAATGTAGAAAATAGTACAAATAAAATCCTTGAATGAGTAGGTGTGTCCAAACTTTTGACTGGTACTGTATATTTACAGGTGTATTCGTAGTCTTATGTTTCTCTGAATCTGTTGGTTTTGGCTGTGCAGGAAATTCTCAGTCTTTTTCCTCTCTTCTCTCTCTTCCCTCTTCTTCTTCTTCTCCTAGATATATCAACAGTACTAGTGTTTTTATGTTGTTTCTCAGAATTCTTACACATCTTTTTTTAACAATCTAAACCTCATTTATACTTACAGTTGGAGTCGGAAGTTTACATACACTTAGGTTGGAGTCATTAAAACCCGTTTTTCAACTCCACAAATTTTCACTCCACAAATGTCTTGTTAACAAACTATAGTCTTGGCAAGTCGGTTAGGACATCTACTTTGTGCATGACACACGTAATTTTTCCTACAATTGTTTACAGACAGATTATTTCACCAATAATTCACTGTATCACAATTCCAGTGGGTCAGAGGTTTATATACACTAAGTTGACTGTGCCTTTAAACAGCTTGGAAAATTCCAGAAAATTATTTCATGGCTTTAGAAGCTTCTGATAGGCTAATTGAAATCATTTGAGTCAATTGGAGCTGTACCTGTGGATGTATTTAAAGGCCTACCTTCAAACTCACTGCCTCTTTGCTTGATATCGTGGGAAAATCAAAAGAAATCAGCCAAGACCTCAGAAAAACAATTGTTACCTCCACAAGTCTGGTTCATCCTTGGGAGCAATTTCCAAACGCCTGAAGGTACCTTGTTTATCTGTACAAACAATAGTACGCAATTATAAACACCATGGGAACACGTAGCCATCATACCGCTCAGGAAGAAAACGCATTCTGTCTCCTAGGAGGAATGGGCCATAATTCACCCAATTTATTGTGGGAAGCTTGTGGAAGGCTACCTGAAAAGTTTGATCCAAGTTAAAAGACATTGCTACCAAATACTAATGGTGTGTATGTAAACTTCTGACCCACTGGGAATGTGATGAAAGAAATAAAAGCTCAAATAAATAATTCTCTCCTATTATTCTGACATTTCACATTCTTAAAATAAAGTGGTGATCCTAACTGACCTAAAATGGGGAATTTTTACTAGGTTTAAATGTCAGGAATTGTGAAAACTGAGTTTAAATGTATTTGGCTAAGATGTATGTAAACTTCTGACTTCAACTGTACATAGGGGAACATCTGTAACCATGTGTCATAGTATATCAACAAACAAACCTTAAGTGTCTGAACAGTGCAGAAACAGCTCTGAGCAAACCTCTGCCACTGCACCTGTTTATCAAACAAGCACTGGACAACAACCAATCACAAGACATCAGACAGAATCACCCAGACATACCCGAGATATCCAAATTCATACCATAGAGTAGACATGTCACATACCCAAAACATAACATAGACAGCCATTATGTAAACCGAGTTTAGCCACCATGTTGAAACCAAACGTTTCATGAGAATAGCAGTCTAATTTGGTACCTACTCATATAAAACCACAACCAACATACATAGATACACATCTGAGCTGCATTTCATTCTAAGAAGTTGTCTCCCCTCTCCTTCTGCTCTGGTTCAGCCTCTGCACAGATCAAAGATGACTGGGTAGGTCTAAACAATAGCTTCACCTACTTTCACCTATCCAGTCCTATCAGATCTGTGAGTATCTGAGTGAATCAAGACAGCAGCTTCGCAGCCATGACCCCTGACCCCCTGGTCCTCATGACCTCATCGTGCGTATGTTCCTGTACTGGCAGAGCAGCAGCTGTCTGAAGGTGTTCTTGAAGGTGGTGTTGCACAGGGCGTAGCAGGCCGGGTTGACGGTACTGTTGATGTAGCAATGTAGCCAATGGTCCACAGCGAGTTGGGGATGCAGCTGGAGCAGAAGGTGTTGATGAGCACCATCACATTGTAAGGTGTCCACGTGGCCACGAACGCCACCAGAATGGCCATGATGGTGCGCGTCACCTTCTTCTCCCGGGACGGAGGGCCCTTTTTCTTCTTCGTCTTCCTCTTGGGGCTCTGCTTGGAGTTCGTCTTTGTCACCTGGAGATAGAAAAGTGATAGATTTTTTATCAGTATGAATGCATTTTTTTCATGATTCTACATTCTCCCCTACCATGTAAAATATCTTGTGCTTTTTGATTATGGTTATAAGTATACACTTAGTATACAAAACATTAGGAACACATACCTAATATTGAGTTAGGTTGAGGACTACAAGGTATCGAAAGGGTTCCACAGGGATGCTTCCCACAGTTGTATCAAGTTGGCTGGATGTCCTTTGGGTGGTGGACCATTCTTGATACACAAGGGAAACTGTTGAGCGTGAAAAACCCAGTAGCGGTGTAGTTCTTGACACAAACCAGTGCACCTGGCACCTACTTCCATAACCCTTTCAAATGCACTTCAATCTTTTGTCTTGCCCATTCACCTTCTGAATGGCACACATACACAATCCATGTCTCAATTGTCTCAAGGCTTAAAAATCCCTCTTTAACCTGTCTCTTCACTTTCATCTACACTAATTGAAGTGGATTTAACAAGTGACATAAATAAGGGACCATAGCTTTCACCTGGATTCACCTGGTCAGTCTATGTTATGGAATGACTTAAATGTAATATAATGTAAATGAAACAGCTGTTGTTCTTAATGTTTTGGTTACTCAGTGTATATATCTTTTCACTTTACACATACTTCATATTATTATTTAATGGAAGTTGCTGTCTATTCTGTTGTGCATTGTATATATATATATATATCAACACCTTTAACAGCGTCCGTGTCACCAGGCTGTGTTTCTCTGTTGCAGGGGTGGAATCTGTGTTGCTATGCGTGGCTTTGTATGTCTCTCCCTCAGGCCGGGAGTTGCTTCTGATACAGGAGAGTTTGGGCCCACAGCCTTTGGCCTGGTTCTGATAGCAACACCGCGTCTGGCTGGATTTGGCCTCACCATTTGACCCCTTCTGTGATAGGTCAGGCTCTTTCTTTTGATTGGATGATGAGGCAAGGTTGCTGACTGTTGTGGTAGAGCTATCTCTGTCTGGCCCTTCCCCTCTGCAGGGCTCCCTGTCATTCTGCTGCTGGACCCCCTCCCCAACCTTCTCTCCATCCCCACCCTCCTCCTCCTCCTCCTCCTCCTCCCCAGTCACAGTACAGTCATTGGGCTGGGCCCTGCACCCATCCTCCTGGCTCTGCGATGGGCCTTCTCCCAGGCTATTCCCTGAAGGTTTCCTGCTGTTCCTCCGTACCCGGCTGCGACTGGCCTTGGATATTCGCCAGTAGAGACTGATCATGATGGCCACAGGCAGGTAGAAGGCCGCGATGGCCGTGCCAAACGTCACCGTTGCGTTGGAGAAGAACTGGATGTAGCACTCGCCAGGCGGCACCGTCCGCCCACCCGCGAAGAACTGCCAGAACAAGATGGCAGGAGCCCATAGTACGAATGACAGCACCCAGGCCGCCGCAATCATCATCCCCGCCATCATGGTGCTGCGGCGCACCGGATAGCTGAGAGGCTTGGTGATGCAGAAGTAGCGGTCAAAGCTAATGATGAGGAGGTTCATAACTGAGGCATTGCTGACCACGTAATCAATGGACAACCACAGGTCGCACACGACCGGGCCTAAGGGCCAGTGTCCAATCACAATGTAGACAGTGTAGAGGTTCATGGAGCACAGGCCAATAATGAGGTCAGCACAGGCTAGGCTGAACAGGAAATAGTTGTTGACAGTCTGGAGGTTCCTATTGACCTTTATGGAGAGCATACAGGAGAATATTAGAAAAGACGTGTGTAGAACCAGGAGTTTTTCCCGACCATGTGATCTGGCCAAGGTCACATGGTCAGGAGTAACTCCTGACCCTAACAATGTGCAATGCATTTTGCCAATATCTTTCAATCACAACACTAAAGAATAACAGGTCTCCAGTATTTTAGGTGCACTGAATATTGGCTATCCAATAAGTCACCTTTTCAACTGTATCCTAAAAATATGATTAATTTAAAAAATGAAGTGATGGATCTTTAATCCAAACCTTTATGGAGAGCATAACCAGGATGTTGCCAATGATGGTGACGAGGCTGAGTGACCCGGCCACCAGGATGATGAGGACGATCTCTACCGTCTTATAGGGACTCCCAGAGAAGAGACTGCTGCTTTCATTGTCTGAGCTGAGGTTGGAGTAGTTGGTGAGGTTGAGCGTCTCCATCTTGTCTGGTCTTGGATATCCTTTTCAAGTATGCTTTGGGGCCAATCTCAGAACTATAAGATACACCTGGTAATGACAAAGATTACATATGCTTTTGACAAGAGATTCTCCATTAAGCCTTCTTTTTAGTCCAGGATAAGGCTTAATATGGGTCCAGGAAACCAGCCCATAGTGTATTAAGTCTAAGCATGAGTGCATCTCTTTTAGTGTGTGTGTGTGTGTGTGTGTGTGTGTGTGTGTGTGTGTGTGTGTGTGTGTGTGTGTGTGTGTGTGTGTGTGTGTGTGTGTGTGTGTGTGTGTGTGTGTGTGTGTGTGTGTGTGTGTGTGTGTGTGTGTGTGTGTGTGTGTGTGTGTGTGTGTGTGTGTGTGTGTAAGCATTTCTCTGTACTCCTCACAATCAACTACCTGATGGCGTTGTACTTGGTTCCTTTGTGATTTCCGACACCAGCTTCCTGACTGTTAGAGGAGAGAGCAGGTGTGTGTTCCTTTACCCAGGTGTGAAACAAAATGGCAGGTGAGCAAATAAAGGCCCTTTCCCGTAGCTGCAGGGTTTAGAAAATCCACACAGTAGTGTCCTATATCTCAAAATGAATATGCAGTATCACCCCTGGATATTTTAGGACAGGCATGAAGGAAGCACATTCTCAGATGCAATTTACAAAGGATTATTGGTGAGCAGCAATGACCTGACTCCTAATATTTATCCACCTGCTGCTGTGTTTGTAGAAAGTAGATTTGACCTGACTGTTAACTGCTGAACACTACAGACTAAATTAAAAGTAAATAGTTGACCTAATAATGACCTAAATTACAAAATGACATGTTTGTTTCCTTATCCTGTAAGCCTTTGTATAAGGAGGGACAGCAATCCTTTCTATGGTTTTGATTACCTGACTGCTGTCTACTAATGCTATCATTTCTGTCCAAAACCCAATGCAAGTCAATATCTCCCAAATAATTGTTTTAATTTGTTTTTTAATTAGTTTTTGTTTTGTTGATGAAACGTGTAGTACATATTCTGCTGTTCTATCACGTCTGCAGTGAGGTCAGAGGGAAGAAGCAGTGTAGTGATTTGCAGTAACCTCTTTGTTGTTGTAGTATCCCAAACGGACGCGGCACTTTCACCAAATAAGGATTCGATCTTAAAGTAACGTCATTGAGCTACACAGTCTATTCCAGTCACATTGGGATGATTTTGAAATATTGAAACCATTTTTTTAAATTTGGCCTTATTGTACTGTATTTGGCTCATCTATGCTATGAGTTTGAATGCACTTTAACTGTATGGTTTCCTGGACAAGGCTCCCCTCCTGGCTCTTTGATGAACTGAAAGTACACACTGGGATAGGAAGTGATCTGACAGGTTGAGTTAGAACACATTATTAGGTCACCCTAACCTCTAAGACAGCTCATTTACATGTTCTGGTTTACCTGGAAACATACATGTTGACAGCTAATCTGATTATAAGAGCCAAGTTAAGAATGTCAAGTTGTTCCCCTAATTCTATAGGCTTGTAGAAGTACAAGCAAGTAGCCTAGTGGTTAGAGCATTGGGCCTGTAACTGAAAAGTTGCTGGTTTGAATACCTGAGCCAACAAGGTAAAAACGTGTTGATATGCCCTTGAGCAAGGCACTTAACCCTAATTTGCTCCAGGGGTGCTTTACTACTATGGCTAACCCTGTAATCTTGAATCTGCACTGGCCAATAGCTAGCTACTGTCACAGCAAGAGACTACATTCATGCTGCCACTGTGGGCTAACTGTGAGGGGCAGATGTACAGATAGATAGAGGTCTATCAGCAAGCGCCTGTCTCCATGTCACGACAGCACAGATCCTATCAGGCTAAAGATGAGTAACTGACTGTGGGAATAGGGAGGGATGCTGTCCACTTTGAGAGAGTGATGTTGGTGCAGTTGTTCATCTTCCTTGCTGTATTTTATACTTTCTACACTTTGTGAGACACTAATCGCTCTCTGATCCTGTCTTGGCTCATCTCTAGCTCATCTCTGCACCAACCCAGCCCTCTTCTGTCTGACAGTAACAAAGCAGATAGCTCGATTTACAGGTATAGCAATTCCCTATGACACGAAACAAACAACACCATAACTACATTTAGCAAATGGAAGAACACCACTGTAATAGCTGCTAAGGAACGACGGTAAGAACAAAAAGTATCTACAGCACAAACATTACTCAGACAGCGATGTGATTACCTGATCTATTCGGATCCGAAAATCAATGGAAAGACACTCAGGAGAGACTTTTCAAGGATCCTTGCATGTTACTGAAGCAGCCCCATAAGCAACTCCATTAGACTATGTGATAAGATTGTACCTAATAGAGGCTTCCTTCCTGCTTTTAACATCAGCTCAAATATCATTACAGTATGAGTACCCCCATCTGTTATCCCTCAGATACCCCATTTGATTAAATTATGAAACAGTGCTGTGCTGCACTTACAGGGTCATAACCATAGAAGTACAGTATAGTTATAACACTCAAAAGATCAGGAAGAGAGCCTGCTCTGCTCTATTGATCTGTTTGCGTTTGAGGTGAAAGTAAGACAAACATGTTTCATATTCTTTCATATTCTTACTATTCTGACCAACATATTTGCTCATGAATTATTCATGAAGCCCCCTCCCACTCATATGCACATACAGTAGGTGGCCCTATGGAGAACCTCATATACAGACCTGGCATTAAATGTTATCGAACATTATGAATCAATCAGTGACCTGCTCGGAGTCATTGTGTTTTGCTTCAGGCATTAAGAGTTAACGCGGAGAGACCAAACAGCCGTTACACAACTGTCCAATTATCTGCCTGAGTGGCAAACACATTTATTTATGAATCTACAATGAGGATAGGGTTCAGACCAATGATGTGTCTGAATATTATGCAATAATAATGTACATATGTATGTCTATGGGTCAGACAGAGCTCCTCTTCCCTCCCTCATACCACGTGCACATGTAGCCCCTCACACCCAGACCCTCTGATTCACACATAACAGGATGATAACAGGACAGCTCCTACTAATTGTTATGGATGGAATCTGGAGAGAAAAAAAAACGAAGCAGTTCCTTGACAGGCCCACTAGCTTATCTAGCGTAATCTGATTCAACAGCTGCTTGCCCCAACAGCTGGTTCCGGTAATGTGCTAGTATGACTGGCTGTCTGGCTGAGTTGGTTTTCAGGGAATAATTCTCTTCTCACTGGGACTCTGAGAAGGGCACCACATGCTGCTGCTACATTCTGTCTCACCATGTTACAGAGAACGAATCTGGGGCACTGGAACACAACTTGGAACATGTCTTGGAACGTGTCTTGGAACGTGTGTGTCCGTGTGTGTGATCTTTCTCTTTTAGACCCTCTTGTGTTCAGTCCACTCAAAGCAAGTTACTCTGTTTTCCATTGAGGGCCTGGATCACCTTTCGTCTCTCTGCACAGTCCATCGCAAATAAACAACCTGACAGTATACGAGGCCAATAAAATTGCCACCACTTGTTGTAACAATTTCTGGGAAGTCTGTGCTACACTGGGAGAGGTGGGAAATTTTACATCCCTGTGTGCTCTGCATTGACGTAGGAGTGTAACAGAGTGTGGAAAAAACACACGCCACTCTGTATCACAGAGCCAAGCAGGAGAGACAGAAACAACCTGCTAACACCAGATTCTACCAAACAACACACCCTGAGAACAGAGGGGAGGAGGAGAGGAGAGGAGAAAGAGGAGGAGAAAACTATGGGACAGAGGAGAGGAGAAAGGGATGATCGCTGTACACACACAGACAGAAAGACGGAGTCGGTCTATCTGAGCCAGGGCACCCTGGGGAAGAATATGAGATTTAATAGGAGAAGATTAGGAAACATAATCAGATCTACCATGTACAATTCCCAGGGAGGAGTCCGGCAGCAATCGAATTTAGCTGTTTAACACACACACAGTACAGCATGGGAGATTCCTGGTGAGAAACAATATAATTGTTCTGGCCTCACTTGACACTCTATCATTAAATCGTGATATTAAAGGGTAATGGTACAGGACAAGAGTGAAGGGTTAGTCATGGTTACATGAAGACTCGCGCCTCAGGGATATCGTGTGGAAGGCACAATGATACGACCTGGGCCGAAAAAAAGTTGTATTTTGTAAACTACAAAATATCAACTTTTCAAATACTGAGGTAGTGTAACAGTGTTTCAACTAAAAGGCAACTTTTTTCTTTGATATTCAAATACAGGTCTCAGAAAAACAAATAATATTTTTAAGTATTTTGAATATCTCACAGAAACCAACCAAATAATACTGAAGGTATTTGAATATATATTTGAATATATGCAAGTGACATTTAAAAAAACTAAAATATATTTATTTGATGGCTGCCAAATACTTGATGAAGAACCAAAAACTACAACAGTTCATTGAATTAGTCTAAATATTTGATCATAAGCACATGGTTTGGAGAGCCCTTAGATATAAATCTTAATATAGCCTATAGCCTACAATGAAATACATGAGGGACATGGAATCACCTCAACATTAGAGTAGACCACTTAGGCAGCTTCAAAATTACTAACAAATATATGTTCATGAGTGAGACATCAGGAAATAGAGTAACACTTGACATCTAGTTCTTACACCTGTTGTAACTTTGGGATTATGACAATATCACATTGGTGTTACATAAGATGTTGGAAATGGCTTTATAATTGCATAACAATGGAGTTATTACATATGTGATATAAGGAACAGTCACTATTATTCCTCTTGCAAAAACGTTCAGCTCATTGCTATCCAATTAAAATGCAATTATCAAAGTATTATGTAACAACATGCTAATATGATGTTTCTCCAATAGTACAGTTTTATTACACAAACACAAGAACAGTCATGTTCAAAGGGTCTATGCTCTGTTGAAACACTGTAAGCGCCAAAGTTGGCACAAATCCATAATGTACAAGTTTCTTTTTCCGACAGAAACATTGTGTTTGTACAGTAATTTTATTTCTGAGAACAGTCTCACTTCATTCAAGAAACGTAGCTACAAAACTCCACCCAAAATTGTACATGCACCCAACTTTTAAAATGATCTGTGCGTTTTTATTATAACCCTAACCCTAACCCTAACCCTAACCCTAACCCTAACCCTAACCACTTACAAACCAAACGCAGTTCGCGTAAATAATATAATATTTTATAGGATATGTTAAAGTTTGAACAGTCTCGCTGTGACAATGGTTGTCCCGGACTTACCTTCGACCAGTTGAGTCAGGTGGTGGATGGATCCAGTTGTTATGCCCATATCACTGTAACCGTCCAGAAAATATAGCTTCAACAACCTGGAGAAATGTAATGGCAGGTGTCGACATACTTCTCAGGCTGAAGGACAAAGGGCGACTTTGCGTGTTCGCCAGTAGTCATATGTTCGAGAGCGAGAGAGAGAGAGAGAGAGAGAGAGAGAGAGAGAGAGAGAGAGAGAGAGAGCTCGTGAATGAATCAAGACGTTGCACCATCAAATTAAATTGTATTTCGACAAGTTTATGAAGTTGAGGAAACATTGTCAACACTAAAGATTCAGGTGTAAGCTATTTTCCTTTGCAATAAGGAAGTAAAGTCTATTCCAGAACGCATTATTTGTAGTGCGTGCAAAATGTTGTTTAAGAACCATGGACAGTGCTCGCACGTGGTGCCAATATAAAGGCCGTGGGTAAACAACTTTGCATGCTTCACTGCATTAGCCATGACTTAATTTAAGGATAATATGACAAACAGAAAGCCTGCCAGTGCTTGATAATCCAAGCATGTGTGTTTACTGTGGAGTATTTATTCACAGGCATTCAAACACAGCAAGATTGTCGCGGCAGGTAGCCTAGGGGTTTAGCGCCTTTTGGCCGTTAAACGAAAAGTTGCTAGATCGAATCCCGGAGCTGACAAGGTAAAGGTCTGTTGTTCTGCCCCTGAACAAGGCAGTTAACCCACTGTTCCTTGGCCGTCATTGTAAATAAGACTTTGTTCATAACTAGCTTGCCTATTTAAAAATATATATGTGAAGTTAGTTCCATTCCGTGTCATTTACATTACATTTACATTTAAGTCATTTAGCAGACGCTCTTACCCTTGTAGTTGTCTAATATCACGGGCTTCTATACACATAACAGCCCTGACTTTTTAATAATTATTAAACATTCATTAATTAATTAAAGTGCCCGCTTTTTAACTTGAACAATGACAGTTAGGTGGAATATGGTGTTTGTTAAGTATACTCTATGTGACAATGCAAGCCTAGGAGTTGATTGTTATGGCTGAAAATTTACAAAATACCATTCAATAATGGTACTATTCACTCAGTGGATGTAATCTGTCCCTGCATCCGTCCTATTTGCTGTATTAACCATGTATTCCATGTTAGTAGGCCTAGCTCACTTAATGCATCACAGTAATCAAATGAGGGGCTTTGCAAAAGTATTTAGACCAAAGTTGTTATGGAAACTATATGAGGACCTAATAGTGAAAAATTATCCACAAAATGGTTCCATGTAAAACAAATGGTTTTCCCTCTCAGCATAACGAGGGAACGAGATTCTGCTCAACTCCATAGTTATTCTGTAGCCGGAGGATTTGAACCTTTATAACTCTGTCGTATTGACCTTCACCACGCGTGACGTACACTGCCCCAGTCTGAGTGTGGCCTTACCCCTGATGGAATTACTAGAGAGAATAACAGCCTCCACACTCAAACTATTACAGACGAGATGTGGATCTGTCATTCTAACAGGCTCACACACGGCACTTAAATAGGATTCAGGCTGAGAATGTAAGAGCTCACATATAATTCTCATGTTATTCTTATCCCGAGTCATGGTTAATCGTAGCATAGTACATACTGTACATCAATGTATAACACAGTAATCTGAAATCCCACCAGATTGTGCCTCAGCTTTGGACATAAGTCGTTGTAGTTACAGTATGTCCAAAATATACACACATACAGTGTCCATAACAGATGTGTAGGATCATTATGAGTGTAGAATTAGTGTATATGGGTCATTACCCATATAAATTGGGTTTAGTGTTTCCATGCTGGAGTTTCTGCCTAATACTACTACTGACCACAACACAAGCATGTCTGCAGCTTCCTCCTCATTAGACTCCATACACACATCCTTATTACCATATAATTAAATTGAGAATAATGTAGCAAAACATAATTGAATTGATCTCTATGATTATTACATTATGTTTATTGTTTGTGATCAGTCGTTTTTACAATAAGCATCATGTTTAAAGACATGTGGACATCGTCTCTCCATGGTGACAAACAATGCTAACGTTGGTGACGACTCTCACACTGGAAATAAATAATAATAGGAAATGAAGATAAGTGTAACGTGAGTCGGGCTAAAACTGATGGGGATTATGTCATTCAAACCTGATTAGCATTAGTGATTGGTGTTTTAGACACAACGCATTGAGATGGTCACAAGCATCTGAAGCATAAACCAGTTTTCAATTACAGTAGTACAACGGGATATGGGACCCACAACCATATATAGAGACATATGATGATGCCTATGTTCATCACTGTCATAATATCACTTGAGAGGGACAGCTTTATTGTATGCCTAAGAGGAGAGCCAGTGGATGGACGGTTCCTGGTTCGAATTCCAGGTCTGGCACGATTACCTGTAGGGGTGTGAGTGTGCAACCTGAGAGTTGCTGCTGATATCACTGTCTCAGATGTTATCTACTGCCAAGCAAGAAACGTAACCAATCAGCTGCTCCAGTGGAGCATCTCTGTGTCTGCTTCCAACTTTCTGTATGAGTAGGTTACGTTGTGTCCCAAGGTGTTGGGTATTGTATTGTGACAGGAAAAATATATTTATGTTTAACAATGAATAATAAATGCCAAAAGGTGCATCATGCTGTGTTTTCTGTTACAGTGCTTGTGTAACACAGGTAGTTTCTCTGAAGATTCACCTTTGCCTGAGACCTGAAGTGTTAGCTCCCAGCTCTTACAGCTAGGCTTCGGCTCAGTGTGTTAATACAGTCTTGAGTAATGTAGATTTCCTAGATTTGATAAATGGTTGGTTAGACTAGTGAGACGACTGTGCCAAGCCTCCCGATCAACTACATGTCAGGCCTTGGGTTTGTCGCCCTGTTATTCTCTGTTGGATTTCTATCTGGGATTTCCTTTCCATTATTGTGTGTATGGGACAGTGCCTTTATGTTGGGTGCTCTTTGATGAAGATGGTATGTGACTATGAGTGTGCAAATACAACACAGTACCTTTTACTTTTGGAGGAAATCTGTTCCTGTATTAGTTCTATTGGCCATTGGGGCAATAGGCACTGGACTCATTCCATAATAAACCTGTGCGAGAGGGATATAGCCTTCAGTAATATTTTTAGACCTTGGATAATAATACAGTGCTTCTGTCATGCAGGTGAAAGAGGACCCAAAAGCGACTTGGCGAAAACAGAGTCTTTAATCCAGTAAAGTAAATACAATCAAAAAACACAACTTTCACTCGAAATGACGAGGACAAACTGGAGACTCGATCTTGAACAGCAGGTGAACAGCAGGTTGCCTCGGGAAGGCACTTGAACCAAACAGACTCAGACACCTGCTCACCACGCAGCATCTGAGGAAAACACGACACGACAGGGCGATACACAAACACAGCACGGTGAATTCTAGACAAGGAACCGACCGGGCAGAAACGAATAACAAGGAGTGAAATAGGGACTCTAATCAGGGAAAAGGATCGGGAACAGGTGTGGGAAGACTAAATGATGATTAGGGGAATAGGAACAGCTGGGAGCAGGAACGGAACGATAGAGAGAAGAGAGAGCGAGAGAGTGAGAGAGGGAGGGGGAGAGAGAGGGATAGAAAGAGGGAAAGAACCTAATAAGACCAGCAGAGGGAAACGAATAGAATGGGAAGCACAGGGACAAGACAAGATAATAAATGACAAAACATGACAGTACCCCCCACTCACCGAGCGCCTCCTGGCGCACTCGAGGAGGAATCCTGGCGGCAACGGAGGAAATCATCAATGAGTGAACGGTCCAGCACGTCCCGAGACGGAACCCAACTCCTCTCCTCAGGACCGTAACCCTCCCAATCCACTAAGTATTGGTGACCCCGTCCCCGAGAACGCATGTCCATGATCTTATGTACCTTGTAAATAGGTGCGCTCTCGACAAGGACGGGAGGGGGAGGGAAGACGAACGGGGTGCGAAGAAAGGGCTTAACACAGGAGACATGGAAGACAGGATGGACGCGACGAAGATGTCGCGGAAGAAGCAGTCGCACAGCGACAGGATTGACGACCTGGGAGACACGGAACGGACCAATGAACCGCGGAGTCAACTTACGAGAAGCTGTCGTAAGAGGAAGGTTGCGAGTGGAAAGCCACACTCTCTGGCCGCAACAATACCTAGGACTCTTAATCCTGCGTTTATTGGCGGCTCTCACAGTCTGTGCCCTGTAGCGGCAAAGTGCAGACCTCACCCTCCTCCAGGTGCGCTCACAACGTTGGACAAACGCTTGAGCGGAGGGAACGCTGGACTCGGCAAGCTGGGAAGAGAATAGAGGAGGCTGATAACCCAGACTACTCTGAAACGGAGATAACCCGGTAGCAGACGAAGGAAGCGAGTTGTGAGCGTATTCTGCCCAGGGGAGCTGTTCTGCCCAAGACGCAGGGTTTCTGAAAGAAAGGCTGCGTAGTATGCGACCAATCGTCTGATTGGCCCTCTCTGCTTGACCGTTAGACTGGGGATGAAACCCGGAAGAGAGACTGACGGACGCACCAATCAAACGACAGAACTCCCTCCAAAACTGTGACGTGAATTGCGGGCCTCTGTCTGAAACGGCGTCTAACGGGAGGCCATGAATTCTGAACACATTCTCGATAATGATTTGTGCCGTCTCCTTAGCGGAAGGAAGTTTAGCGAGGGGAATGAAATGTGCCGCCTTAGAGAACCTATCGACAACCGTAAGAATCACAGTCTTCCCCGCAGACAAAGGCAGACCGGTAATGAAGTCTAGGGCGATGTGAGACCATGGTCGAGAAGGAATGGGGAGCGGTCTGAGACGACCGGCAGGAGGAGAGTTACCCGACTTAGTCTGCGCGCAGTCCGAACAAGCAGCCACGAAACGGCGCGTGTCACGCTCCTGAGTCGGCCACCAAAAGCGCTGGCGAATAGACGCAAGAGTGCCTCGAACACCGGGATGACCAGCTAACTTGGCAGAGTGAGCCCACTGAAGAACAGCCAGACGAGTGGAAACAGGAACGAAAAGGAGGTTACTAGGACAAGCGCGCGGCGACGCAGTGTGCGTGAGTGCTTGCTTAACCTGTCTTTCAATTCCCCAGACTGTCAACCCGACAACACGCCCATAAGGAAGAATCCCCTCGGGATCAGTAGAAGCCACAGAAGAACTAAACAGACGGGATAAGGCATCAGGCTTGGTGTTCTTGCTACCCGGACGGTAAGAAATCACAAACTCGAAACGAGCGAAAAACAACGCCCAACGAGCTTGACGGGCATTAAGTCGTTTGGCAGAACGGATGTACTCAAGGTTCTTATGGTCTGTCCAAACGACAAAAGGAACGGTCGCCCCCCAACCACTGTCGCCATTCGCCTAGGGCTAAGCGGATGGCGAGCAGTTCACGGTTACCCACATCATAGTTGCGCTCAGATGGCGACAGGCGATGAGAAAAATAAGCGCAAGGATGAACCTTATCGTCAGACTGGAAGCGCTGGGATAGAATGGCTCCCACGCCTACCTCTGAAGCGTCAACCTCGACAATGAATTGTCTAGTGACGTCAGGAGTAACGAGGATAGGAGCGGACGTAAAACGTTCTTTTAGAAGATCAAAAGCTCCCTGGGCGGAACCGGACCACTTAAAACACGTCTTGACAGAAGTAAGAGCTGTGAGAGGGGCAGCAACTTGACCGAAATTACGAATGAAACGCCGATAGAAATTAGCGAAACCTAAAAAGCGCTGCAACTCGACACGTGACCTTGGAACGGGCCAATCACTGACAGCTTGGACCTTAGCGGAATCCATCTGAATGCCTTCAGCGGAAATAACGGAACCGAGAAAAGTAACGGAGGAGACATGAAAAGAGCACTTCTCAGCCTTTACGTAGAGACAATTCTCTAAAAGGCGCTGTAGAACACGTCGAACGTGCTGAACATGAATCTCGAGTGACGGTGAAAAAATCAGGATATCGTCAAGATAGACAAAAACAAAGATGTTCAGCATGTCTCTCAGAACATCATTAACTAATGCCTGAAAAACAGCTGGCGCATTGGCGAGACCAAACGGCAGAACCCGGTACTCAAAATGCCCTAACGGAGTGTTAAACGCCGTTTTCCACTCGTCCCCCTCTCTGATGCGCACGAGATGGTAAGCGTTACGAAGGTCCAACTTAGTAAAGCACCTGGCTCCCTGCAGAATCTCAAAGGCTGATGACATAAGGGGAAGCGGATAACGATTCTTAACCGTTATGTCATTCAGCCCTCGATAATCCACGCAGGGGCGCAGAGTACCGTCCTTCTTCTTAACAAAAAAGAACCCCGCCCCGGCCGGAGAGGAAGAAGGCACTATGGTACCGGCGTCAAGAGACACAGATAAATAATCCTCGAGAGCCTTACGTTCGGGAGCCGACAGAGAGTATAGTCTACCCCGAGGAGGAGTGGTCCCCGGAAGGAGATCAATACTACAATCATACGACCGGTGAGGAGGAAGGGAGTTGGCTCGGGACCGACTGAAGACCGTGCGCAGATCATGATATTCCTCCGGCACTCCTGTCAAATCGCCAGGTTCCTCTACGGCATGGCGAGCAGCAGACAATTCCTGCTCGTGTCTGCCGAGCATGGCTCCTTGGATCTCGACGGCAGTGTTACGAGCGTCTGTAGTCGCTGGGTCCATTCCTTGGTCGGATCCTTCTGTCATGCAGGTGAAAGAGGACCCAAAAGCGACTTGGCGAAAACAGAGTCTTTAATCCAGTAAAGTAAATACAATCAAAAAACACAACTTTCACTCGAAATGACGAGGACAAACTGGAGACTCGATCTTGAACAGCAGGTGAACAGCAGGTTGCCTCGGGAAGGCACTTGAACCAAACAGACTCAGACACCTGCTCACCACGCAGCATCTGAGGAAAACACGACACGACAGGGCGATACACAAACACAGCACGGTGAATTCTAGACAAGGAACCGACCGGGCAGAAACGAATAACAAGGAGTAGCTCAGTTGGTAGAGCATGGCGCTTGTAACGCCAGGGTAGTGGGTTCGATCCCCGGGACCACCCATACGTAGAATGTATGCACACATGACTGTAAGTCGCTTTGGATAAAAGCGTCTGCTAAATGGCATATATTATTATATATTATAAATAGGGACTCTAATCAGGGAAAAGGATCGGGAACAGGTGTGGGAAGACTAAATGATGATTAGGGGAATAGGAACAGCTGGGAGCAGGAACGGAACGATAGAGAGAAGAGAGAGCGAGAGAGTGAGAGAGGGAGGGGGAGAGAGAGGGATAGAAAGAGGGAAAGAACCTAATAAGACCAGCAGAGGGAAACGAATAGAATGGGAAGCACAGGGACAAGACAAGATAATAAATGACAAAACATGACAGCTTCAGAAATTATTCATATATTAATCCATTTTGTTATGTTACAGCCTGAATTCAAAATTGATTAAATTGTTGTTGTTTTTTCTCAGCCATCTACACACAATACCCTATAATGTCAAAGGGAAAACATGTTTTTAGAATAATTTTTTCCAAATGTATTTCAAATGAAGTACAGAAATATCTAATTTACACAAGTATTCACACTCCTTTGCTATAACACTCCAAAATTGAGCTCAGGTGCATCCAATTTCCTTTGATCATCCTTGAGATGTTGTTACAACTTGATTGGAGTCCACCTGCGGCCAATTTAATTGTTTGGGTATGATTTAGAAAGTATCACACCTGTCTATACTGTATAAGGTCCCACAGTTGACAGTGCATGTCAGAGCAGAAACTATACCATGAAGTCCATGGAACTGTCCGTAGATCGCCAAGATAGAATTGTGATGAGGCATATATCTGGGGAAGGATATAAAATCATTTCTAGAATTTCCAAGAGCACAGTGTTCTCCAACATTGGGAAATTGAAAATATATGGAACAACCCAGTCTCTGCCTAGAGCTGGCCATCCAAACCAAACTGTGGAAATCTATTTCATCCATTTTGAATTCAGGCAGTAACAGCAAAATGTGGAATAAATCAAGGGTTATGAATATATTCTGAAGGCGCTGTATTTCACAATGGAGTTACATAATCCCTGTTACTCAGTGGAGGTGCAAACATTCAGAAAAAACAAATGCGGTGTATGGTGTGTTGTGTGTACATATATGAGCTCTGATGAATGTGTTTTCAGAGGTAAAACAGTGGAAATATTATCATTATAAAAGCGATGCAGTTGTGCCGAAGGGGCATGAACTATTAACCAAGACTCAGTGATAACACCACTTTGACTCTATATGGAGAAATGCCCCAAGGTACCAAAGGAAATTAGGTCACTCTGTTACGATCTACAGTAGCTGCTTGAATGCAGAGAGGCCACATATAACTCGAGCAGGGGGTTTACTGTTAAGATGAGTGGAACCAAAGCAACCCAATGAAAAAATGTGGACTCTTTTATGATATAATAATTGGTTGGACGAATACGTTTACAATCAGGGCGCCATGATCATATAGGCTACATTTCACCTTCTGGCTAGATCAGTTGTGTTTTAACGACACCGTTGCCATCTAGTGGATCATTATTTTTATATTTTAGTACTGACAGGACACCACCAGTATTGACTGATAGCAGTGATGGGAGTCAAGACTAGAAGAACCTTCAAGACCCAGACAAGAATCAGACTTGACCAATACCAGATCTGACCAAGACCAAACCAAGACAACCTCTTCAGACACAGAGACCAACAATACCCTGTTTATCCAGACCAAGACCACTTTAATTGTGGACAGACAAGACCCATACCAGATCTGACCAAGACCAAACCAAGACAACCTCTTCAGACACAGAGACCAACAATACCCTGTTTATTCAGACCAAGACCACTTTAATTGTGGACAGACAAGACCCATACCAGATCTGACCAAGACCAAACCAAGACAACCTCTTCAGACACAGAGACCAACAATACCCTGTTTATCCAGACCAAGACCACTTTAATTGTGGACAGACAAGACCCATACCAGATCTGACCAAGACCAAACCAAGACAACCTCTTCAGACAAAGAGACCAACAATATCCTGTTTATCCAGACCAAGACCACTTTAATTGTGGACAGACAAGACCCATACCAGATCTGACCAAGACCAAACCAAGACAACCTCTTCAGACACAGAGACCAACAATACCCTGTTTATTCAGACCAAGACCACTTTAATTGTGGACAGACAAGACCCATACCAGATCTGACCAAGACCAAACCAAGACAACCTCTTCAGACACAGAGACCAACAATACCCTGTTTATCCAGACCAAGACCACTTTAATTGTGGACAGACAAGACCCAGACTTAGACTGGAGACCAACACTCTTGACCAGCATGGCCATTCATAGTAGAAACATGGTCAAGATTAGTAAGTAAAAAGGATGACATTCTCAGTTCCAAAAGAGTAACAGGTTGTGGTAAATCTTACTACCACACGGGGACACTGTTTCACAATACAACATGATGGCGCAATAGCAGTTCGATCTCATGACAATCTGTGTTACTCTCTCAGACAGTGATTTATCTTCATGTTAACCCCAACACCCCTTTCATCATGTGTAAGTGTATTTGAATAATTATAAGGGTACAGTATAAGATGCAGTTATAAATCTTTTTTAACTGGCCAACCCTGGTTTTAGAGGGCTGCTGTGGGGACAGCTTTTGTTCCCGCTCAGCACAACGAACACACCTGATTGAAATAATTGACTAATCATGGTCAATTGATCATTTAATCCGATGTTTTAAAGCTGGGTTGGAATAACATTCTGCACACACTGGTTCTCCTCTGGACCAGGTTTATCCACCTCTGCTGTACAGCAATGAGTTACTGGATCTGGAGTGAGGGAGCAAAGGGGGTAGAGTAGAAAGAGATCAGAAATGGATATAGACAGAGCATCGAGAGAGGGTGGAGAGAGATCGAGAAGGGGAGAGAGTATACATTATCTCATCCCCCAGTTGGAAGACCAAGTAATCATAAAGGAGCCCTAAAGGAAATTGAATAGAAGCACATGGGCTGACTGCGCATCTTGCTCCACCCTATGGGACCCTGTGCACATCACACACACACACACACACACACACACACACACACACACACACACACACACACACACACACACACACACACACACACACACACACACACACACACACACACACACACACACACACACACACACACACACACACACACACACACACTAATCAGTCCCACATGGAGGCCAAGTTCTCTTATGAGCATAATGAGTACCACAGTGCTAACAAGGCGCTAATTTAAACTCTCCATTCACCTCACACATATTGGGAATGCTATCACTTACTGCTAAAAGAAAACAAGGCATAGCTGGGACCTTAGTGATAGGGTTGTTCACATGGCAATCCAGAAAATGGCACAACTGCTATTCTCAAATTGAACTCACTGTGTTAAAGTCTCATGAAAAATCACAGACAATCTTTATACTTTATAACAAGCTTTTTTACTCAGAATACAGTAGACACTGGTATGGTGTTGGCGATACGGTGGTAAGACTAATGAGAGCACAGGGGTGTGAGACAACAGTTTAAAAGGAAATTAGGCTTTGTGTTTGATTGTAAGCCCCTTGTGTTGATCCCTACTGAGCCTTTGTTTTAGTCTGTGCTCTCTTACCCTGTGTGGTTGCTTAGGAAAATCTTTCACCGTGAGTGGATTGGACAAATTATGCCACTAGTTTGCATAAAGCCCCATCTGAAATGGAAATGCCATGTAAAGCAAGGAGGTGGATTATGACCATATCTTCCATTGCCTTAGGTTAAGTACTCTATCCAATGCAATGTTTATAACCAAGTGGGAAGGTGATATTTATCATATACAACTGGAAGAAATCCACTTGAACGCCCCTGCAACTCATAATTACTATTGGGAAACTCGTCTATCGTCACTGAACTCCGACTTCCCCCACATGCTGACTTATGACGTGACTTACCAAGGAAATTACCTCGATAACAGAATTTTTGGCAGTTAAATGTAATAACAAAACATGATTTATAAAAAGCAATCGAGTAGTATGTTTTTTTTAACACTATCATTTGTTTATAAACATAATAGCTGTACTTTTAGTTTATGGTTGACGCAGCTTGTTGGCCACTAGCCCATCTGCGTTTCTCAACGAGTTCAAAGCACGTGAATGCATCCAACTGGTATTTACGACTTCACAACTGGTAATTACCACCTTCCCACTTGGTTATGAACACAGCATTAGCAGTGCACTTGCATGACAAGGGAATAATACTGAAGCCAAAGATATAGAATCAATAGAATAGAGCCTCCTATTTACACAATACTTAATAGAACTTGTATATGCCATAGCTGCAGGTGTGAAGCAAGGAAAGATGCTCAGTATTCTGAGCAATGAGATAAACTGCAATTAATCAAACATTCCAAATGGTCCACTGTGACCCAATATGGCTGTGGTGGTCCATACACCACAGAGAATTGCTTTGAATGGAATGTCCATTTTTTATTCTACTTCTATGACTGAAGTTCACTCTCTATGTATTATACGAGTCATTAGGCGTCTGTCAGGATACAGTCATTTGAATGTCTAATCCCTCTGGATGTGGTTGGAGTGAAATAACTACCCAAGGGTTATGACCCTTATGTCATAGCTATTCCTGTCCAATAAGAAAGCTTATTTTCATTTTCAACCAATGGCTCTGAATAGCATCTCTGTCTGACAGTATATAGGGCTGCTGTGTATAACACTTCATATTATTGTGGCTGTAGCTTTCGATGCAAATCTGCTACTGCTCATAAACTCTGTCAGTTACCATGACAGGATCTATGAAATATTAGTTCAAACCTCCACAAACACTTGCACACAAACATGTACTACGAACACACACGTCCACATTGAATGAAGATTCAACATTTGGACCAACATATGACTGGTAAACATTGGCTACTGTCTTCAGATATATTCATATTCCGATGTATTAACAGTGACAAGCAGCAATGGTCTGCAATGGTTATTGTTTTACGGCCGTTCTGCTGCCATAGGCAAGCCAAAAAAATGTATCCCCCGCAAAACTAGAGTAGTCTCAGTAAGCAAAATTACGTTGAAAAGACATCTAAAATACGTATTTTCCAGAAGTTGAAGTTAGGTTCAATTTAGGTTCTGAATGAAAGGTGAAAAGATATTCAAATCAAATCAAATTGTATTTGTCACATGTGCCGAATACAACAGGTAGACCTTGTCGTGAAATGCTTACTTACAGGCCCTTAATTAACCAACAATGCAGTTTTAAGAAAATATAGTTAAGAAAATGCCAATAGTCCGGGTGGCCATTTGATTAATTGTTCAACAGTCTCATGGCTTGATGGTTGAAGCTAGGGGTAAGGAGCCTTTTGGACCTAGACTTGGTGCTCCGGAGCAGTTGCCAAACCAGGCAGTGATGCAACCGGTCAGAATGCTCTCGATGGTCCAGCTGTAGAACTTTTTGATGATCTGGGGACCCATGCCAAATCTTTTCAGTCTCCTAAGGGGGAAAAGGTGTTGTCGTGCCCTCTTCACAACTTTCTTGGTGTGTTTGGACCATGATAGTTTATTGGTGATGTGGAGACAAAATAACTTGAAACTCTCGACCAGCTTCACTAGAGCCCTGTTGATGTTAATGGGGGCGTGTTCGGCCCTTCTTTTCCTGTATCCACGACCGTCTTGGTCATGTTGAGGGAGAGGTTGTTGTCCTGGCACCACACTGCCAGGTGTCTGACCTCCTCCCTATAGGCTGTCTCATCGTTGTCAGTGATCAGGCCTACCACCACTGTGTCGTCAGCAAACTTAATGATGGTGTTGGAGTCGTGCTTGGTCACGCAGTCGTGGGTGAACAGGGAGTACAGGAGGGGACTAAGCACGCACCCCTGAGGGGCCCCGTGTTGAGGATCAGTGTGGCAGATGTGCTGTTGCCTACCCTTACCATCTGGGGGCGGCCAGTCAGGAAGTCTAGGATCCAGTTGCAGAGGGAGGTGTTTAGTCCCAGGGTCCTTAGCTTAGTGATGAGCTTTGTGGGCACTATAGTGTTGAATTCTGAGCTGTAGTCAATGAACAGCATTCTCACATATGTGTTCCTTTTGTCCAGGTGAGAAAGGGCAGTGTGGAGTGCGATGGAGATTGCGTCATCTGTGGAATTGTTTCTGGGATGATGGTGTTGATGTGAGCCATGACCAGCCTTTCAAAGCACTTCATGGCTACCGAAGTGAGTGCTTCAGGGCGATAGTCATTCAGGAAGGTTACCTTCACTTTCTTGGGCACAGGGACTATGATGGTCTGCTTGAAACATATACAGTTGAAGTCGGAAGTTTACATACACCTTGGCCAAATACATTTAAACTCAGTTTTTCACAATTCCTGACATTTAATCCTAGTAAAAATTCCCTGTTAGGATCACCACTATTTTAATAAGAATGTGAAATGTCAGAATAATAGTTGAGAGAATTATTTATTTCAGCTTTGATTTCTTTCATCACATTCCCAGTGGGTCAGACGTACACTCAATTAGTATTTGGTAGGATTGCCTTTACTTGTTTAACTTGGGTCAAAAATTAATTGGGTGAATTTTGTCCCATTCCTCCTGACAGAGCTGGTGTAACTGAGTCAGGTTGTTAGGCCTCCTTGCTCGCACAAGCTTTTTCAGTTCTGCTCACACATTTTCTATAGGATTGAGGTCAGGGCTTTGTGTTGGCCACTCCAATACCTTGACTTTGTTGTCCTTAATCCATTTTGCAACAACTTTGGAAGTATGCTTGGGGTCATTGTCCATTTGGAAGACCCATTTGCAACCAATCTTTAACTTCCTGACTGATGTCTTGAAATGTTGCTTCAATATATCCACTTAATTTTCCATCTATTTTGTGAAGTGCACCAGTCCATCCTGCAGCAAAGCACCCCCACAACATGATGCTGTCACCCACGTGCTTCACGGTTGGGATGGTGTTCTTCAGCTTGCAAGCCATTATGATCGTCATGGCCAAACAGTTCTATGTTTGTTACATCAGACCAGAAGACATTTCTCCAAAAAGTACAATCTTTGTCCCCATGTGCAGCTGCAAACTGTCGTCTGCCTTTTTTATAGCGATTTTGGAGCAGTGGCTTATTCCTTGCTGAACAGCCGTTCAGGTTATGTCGATATAGGACTCATTTTACTGTGGATATATTGATACTTTTGTACCTGTTTCCTCCAGCATCTTCATAAGGATTCTTTGCTATTGTTCTGGGATTGTTTTTCACTTTTCGCACCAAAGTACATTCATCTCGAAGGAGACAGAACGAGTCTCCTTCCTGAGGGTTAAGACGGCTGCATGGTCCCATGGTGTTTATACTTGCGTACTATTGTTTGTACAGATGAACAAGGTACCTTCAGGCTTTGGGAATTGCTCCCAAGGATTGCTCCCAAATTGCTCCCACTAGACTTGTGGAGGTCTACAATTATATTTCTGAGGTCTTGGCTGATTTCTTTTGATTTTCCCGTGATGTCAAGCAAAGAGGCACTGGGTTTGAAGGTCGGCCTTTAAATAAATCGACAGGTACGCCTCCAATTGACTCACATTATGTCAATTAGCCTATCATAAGCTTCTAAAGCCATGACAACATTCTCACGAATTTTCCAAGCTGTTTAAAGGCACAGTCAACTTAGTGTATGTAAACTTCTGACCCACCGGATTTGTGATACAGTGAATTATAAGTGAAATAATCTGTCTGTAAACAATTGTTGGAAAAATGACTTGTGTCATGTACAAAGTAGATGTCCTAACCAACTTGCCAAAACTTTAGTTTGTTAACAAGAAATTTGTGGAGTGGTTGAAAAACAAGTTTTAATGACTCCAACCTAAGTGCATGTAAACTTCCGACTTCAACTGTAGGTATTACAGACTCGGTCAGGGAGAGGTTGAAAATGTCTGTGAAGACACTTGGCAGCTGGTAAATTGATGGCTATGAAAAATATAGATGAAAACTCTCTTGGTAGATAGTGTTATCACAAGCTTATCACAAGGTAATCTACCTCGGCGAGCAATACCTCAAGACTACCTTAATATTAGACATTGCGCACCAGCTGTTATTGACAAATAGACACACTGTCGTGTTTTGTCATATATTGTCATGTCTTGTCCTTGTGCTTCCCCTTCTGTTCGTTTCCCCCTGCTGGTCTTATTAGGTTCTTTCCCTCTTTCTATCCCTCTCTCTCCCCCTCCCTCTCTCCCTCTCTCTCTCTCTCTCTCTATCGTTCCGTTCCTGCTCCCAGCTGTTCCTCATTCTCCTAACTACCTCATTTACTCTTTCACACCTGTCCCCTATTTTGCCCTCTGATTAGAGTCCCTATTTCTCCCTCTGTTTTCCGCTTCTGTCCTTGTCGGATCATTGTTTGATGTGTGCTGTGCTGTGTTCTTGTTCCGTCGAGTTTTTGCCTTCTTCAGATGCTGCGTGTGAGCAGGTGTCAATGTCAGCTACGGCCGGTGCCTTCCCGAAGCGACCTGCAGTCTGTGGTCGCGTCTCCAGTCATTCCTCTCTACTGACGAGTGGATTTCAGTTTTCCTGTTTTTGCTTTCACCTAGATAATATCCAGGATTATCGCTTTTGTCTAAGACTGGAATAAAGACTCTGTTTTCGTTAAGTCGCTTTTGGGTCCTCATTCACCTGCATAACAGAATGATCCGACCAAGAATGGACCCAGCGACTACGGATTCTCTCTACTCTGCCGTCGAGATCCAGGGAGCAATGCTCGGCAGACACGAGCAGGAATTGTCTGCTGCTCGTCATGCCGTTGAGACCCTGGCCGCTCAGGTTTCCGACCTCTCAGGACAGTTTCAGAGTCTTCGTCTCGTGCCACCAGCTACTTCCTGGTCTTCCGAGTCTCTGGAACCTAGGGTTAATAACCCACCATGTTACTCTGGGCAGCCCACTGAGTGCCGCTCCTTTCTCACCCAGTGTGATATTGTGTTCTCTCTCCAGCCCAACACATACTCAAGAGAGAGAGCTCGGATCGCCTACGTCATATCACTCCTTACTGGTCGGGCTCGAGAGTGGGGCACAGCTATCTGGGAGGCAAGGGCTGAGTGTACTAACGATTATCAGAACTTTAAAGAGGAGATGATACGGGTTTTTGATCGTTCTGTTTTTGGGAAAGAAGCTTCCTGGTCCCTGTCTTCCCTATGTCAAGGTAATCGATCCATAACGGATTACTCTATAGAGTTTCGCACTCTTGCTGCCTCCAGTAACTGGAACGAGCAGGCGTTGCTCGCTCGTTTTCTGGAGGGACTCCACGCTAAGGTTAAGGATGAGATTCTCTCCCGGGAGGTTCCATCCAGCGTGGATTCTTTGATTGAACTCGCTATTCGCATTGAACGACGGGTAGATCTTCGTCACCGAGCTCATAGAAGAGAGCTCGCGTTAACTGTGTCCCCCCCTCTCCCCGACACTACCATCTTTCCCCACTGACTCAGGTGTTGAGCCCATGCAGCTGGGGAGTATTCGCATCTCGACTAAGGAGAGGGAACGGAGAATCACCAACCGCCTCTGTCTCTATTGCGGTTCCGCTGGTCATTTGGTCATTTCATGTCCAGTTAAAGGCCAGAGCTCATCAGTAAGCGGAGGGCGACTGATAAGCGCTACTACTCTGTCCTCTCCGTCAAGTACCTGTATTACCTTACCGGTCCATCTACGCTGGACCGGATCGGCAGCTTCCTGCAGTGCATTAATAGACTCTGGGGCGGAGGGCTGTTTTATGGACGAAGCCTGGGCTCGGGAACATGACATTCCTCTCAGACAGTTAGGGGAGCCCACGGTCATGTTCGCCTTGGATGGTAGTCCTCTCCCCAGTATATTATGTGAAACACTACCTTTAACCCTCACAGTATCTGGTAACCATAGTGAGACCATTTCTTTTTTGATTTTTTGTTCACCTTTTACACCTGTTGTTTTGGGTCATCCCTGGCTAGTGTGTCATAATCCTTCTTTTGATTGGTCTAGTAATTCTATCCTTTCCTGGAACGTTTCTTGTCATGTGAAATGTTTAATGTCTGCTATTCCTCCTGTTTCTTCTGCTCCCTCTTCACAGGAGGAACCTGGTGATTTGACAGGAGTGCCGGAGGAATATCATGATCTGCGCACGGTCTTCAGTCGGTCCAGAGCCAACTCCCTTCCTCCTCACCGGTCGTATGATTGTTGTACTGATCTCCTCAAGAAGCGTTTTGCATCCGCTCCTATCCTTGTTGCACCTGACGTCACTAAACAGTTCATTGTCGAGGTAGACGCGTCGGGGGTAGGCGTGGGAGCCATTCTGTCCCAGCGCTCCCATACTGACGATGGGGTTCACCCTTGCGCGTATTTTTCTCATCGCCTGTCGCCGTCGGAACGTAACTATGATGTGGCTAACCGCGAACTGCTCGCCATCCGTTTAGCCCTAGGCGAATGGCGACAGTGGTTGGAGGGGGCGACCGTTCCTTTTTGTCGTTTGGACTGACCAAAAGAACCTTGAGTACATCCGTTCTGCCAAACGACTCAATGCGCGTCATGCTCGTTGGGCGTTGTTTTTCGCTCGTTTCGAGTTCGTGATTTCTTATCGCCCGGGTACTAAGAACACCAAGCCTCATGCTTTATCCCGTCTCTTCAGTTCTTCTGTAGCGTCTACCGATCCCGAGGGGATTCTCCCTGAGGGGCGTGTTGTCGGGTTGAATGTCTGGGGAATTGAGAGACAGGTCAAGCAAGCACTCACTCACACTCCGTCGCCGCGCGCTTGTCCTAGTAACCTTCTTTTCGTTCCTGTCTCTACTCGTCCGGCTGTTCTTCAGTGGGCTCACTCTGCCAAGTTAGCTGGCCACCCCGGCGTTCGGGGTACGCTTGCTTCTATTCGCCAGCGGTTTTGGTGGCCTACTCAGGAGCGTGACACGCGCCGTTTCGTGGCTGCTTGTTCGGACTGCGCGCAGAATAAGTCCGGTAACTTTTTTTCTGCTTCTGCTCCTGGTCTTGCTGGGTCTCAGTCTGTCCCCAGCCACCGCTTCTCTCCTGCCCTTGCTGTGTCTCAGTCTGTCCCCTGCCACCGCATCTCTCCTGGTTCTGCTCCTGCACTTGCTGTGTCTCAGTCTGTCCACAGCCACCGCCTCTCTCCTGTTCCTGGTCTTAGCCTTGCTGTGTCTCAGTCTGTCCCTAGTTGTTACTCTCCTGGCCTGTTTGGTCCTGATTGCTCTAACGCTTACAGTTCTCTACCCGTGTCTCATTTTTATAAGAGTAATAGCCCTAGATTCCCTCTTCATCGTCTCCCGTTACGGTCCAGAGGAGAGGAGTTGGGTTCTTTCTCGGGACGTGCTGGACCGTTTGTTGATCTATGATTTCCTCCGTTGCCGCCAGGGTTCCTCCTCGAGTGCGCCAGGAGGCGCTCGGTGAGTGGGGGGGGTACTGTCATGTTTTGTCATATATTGTCATGTCTTGTCCTTGTGCTTCCCCTTCTGTTCGTTTCCCCCTGCTGGTCTTATTAGGTTCTTTCCCTCTTTCTATCCCTCTCTCCCCCTCCCTCTCTCCCTCTCTCTCTCTCTCTCTCTCTCTCTCTATCGTTCGTTCCTGCTCCCAGCTGTTCCTCATTCTCCTAACTACCTCATTTACTCTTTCACACCTGTCCCCTATTTTGCCCTCTGATTAGAGTCCCTATTTCTCCCTCTGTTTTCCGCTTCTGTCCTTGTCGGATCATTGTTTGATGTGTGCTGTGCTGTGTTCTTGTTCCGTCGAGTTTTTGCCTTCTTCAGATGCTGCGTGTGAGCAGGTGTCAATGTCAGCTACGGCCGGTGCCTTCCCGAAGCGACCTGCAGTCTGTGGTCGCGTCTCCAGTCATTCCTCTCTACTGACGAGTGGATTTCAGTTTTCCTGTTTTTGCTTTCACCTAGATAATATCCAGGATTATCGCTTTTGTCTAAGACTGGAATAAAGACTCTGTTTTCGTTAAGTCGCTTTTGGGTCCTCATTCACCTGCATAACACACACACCCCCACTCCTCATCTTACCAGACGTGGCTGTTCTGTTCTGCCGATGCACGAAAACCCAGCCAACAGTATATTGTCCATGTCGTCATTCAGTCACGACTCGATGAAACATAAGATGTTACAGTTTTTAATGTCCCGTTGATAGGATAGTCTCAAATGGAGCTCATCCAGTTTATTCTCCAGTGATTGCACGTTGGCTAATAGAACAGATGGTAGAGGCGGGTTACCCACTCACCGACGAATTCTCACAAGGCACCCTGATCTCCGCTCCATGTATTTCCTTATTTTCTTCATGCGAATGACAGGGATTTGGGCCTTGTCTGGGAGCAACATTATATCCTTCACGTTTGACTCATTAATAAAATAATCTCTGTCCAGTTCAAGGTGAGTAATTGCTGTTCTAATATCCAGAAGCTCTTTTTGGTCATAAGAGATGATAGCATCAACGTTACAGTGCATTTGAAAAGTATACAGACCTCTTGACTTTTTCCACATTCTGTTAAGTTTCTGCCTTATTCTAAAATGGATTCAATAGTTTTTTCCCTCATCAATCTACACACAATATCCCATAATGACAAAGCAAAAACAGGTTTGTAGAAACTATTGCACATTTTTATTCAGACCCTTTACTCAGTACTTTGTTGAAGCACCTTTGGCAGCGATTACAGCCTTGAGTTTTATTGGGTATGATGCTATAAGCTTGGCACACCTGTATTTGTGGAGTTTCTCCCATTCTTCTCTGCAGATCCTCTCAAGCTCTGTCAGGTTGGATGGGGAGCGTCACTGCAAGGCTATTTTTGGGTCTATCCAGAGATGTTTGATCGGATTCAAGTCCGGACTCTGGCTGGGTTGCTCAAGGACATTCAGAGACATGTCCTGAAGCCACTCCTGCATTGTCTTGGCTGTGTGCTTAGGGTCGTTGTCCTATTGGAAGGTGAACCTTCGCCCCAGTCTGAGGTCCTGAGCACTCTGGAGCAGGTTTTTATCAAGGATCTCTCTGTACTTTGCTCCGTTCATCTTTGCCTCGATCCTGACTAGTCTCCCAGTCCCAGCCACTGAAAAACATCCCCACAGCATCATGCTGCCACCACCATGCTTCACCGTAGGGAGGGTGCCAGGTTTCCTCCAGGCGGGATGCTTGGCATTCAGGCCAAGGAGTTCAATCTTGGTTTCATTAGACCAGATCATCTTGTTTCTCATGGTTTGAGAGTCCTATAGGTGCCTTTTCGCAAACTCCAAGCGGGCTGTCGTGTCTTTTACTGAGGAGTGGCTTCCGTCTGACCACTCTACCATAAAGGCCTGATTGGTGGGGTGCTGGAGAAAGTTGTCCTTCTGGAAGGTTCTCCCATCTCCACAAAGGAACTCTGGAGCTCTGTCAGAGTAACCATCGGGTTCTTGGTCACCTCAGTGACCAAGGCCCTACTCCCCCGATTGTTCAGTTTGGACGGGCAGCCAGCTCTAGGAAGAGTCTTGGTGGTTCCAAACTTCTACCATTTAAGAATGATGGAGGCCACTGTGTTCTTTCGGACTTTCAATGCTGCAGAAATGTTTGGTACCCTTCCCAAGATCCTGTCTCGGGCGCTAAGGACAATTCCTTTGACATAATGGATTGGTTTTTGCTCTGATATGCACTGTCAACTGTGGGACCTTATATAGACAGGTGTGCCTTTCCAAGTCATGTCAAATAAATTGAATTTACCACAGGTGGACTTACTTACGTAAATAAGGTATTTATTTTATTTATTTTAAATACATTTGCAAACATTTCTAAAAACCTGTTTTTCCTTTTTTATGTTGGGGTATTATGTGTAATTGATGAGGAAATTATTTTATTTATTCCATTTTAGAATAAGGCTGTAACCTAACAAAATGTGGAACAAATCAATGGGTCTGAATACTTTCCAAATCCACTATATATACTAAATAAGTTACAAACAATGTGAAAAAACACACGAAATAGCACAATTGGTTTGGTAAAATGTCAGCCATCCCCTCCGGTACCATTCTTCTACAGTACGTTGACGTTTGTGATTGGTTCAGATTTGGTCCTTACCGGACTAAAGATCTATGTCCATGGACATTGAAATCAAGGCCGGTCTGGATCTCACCAAATCTGGAACCAAACATTGACGTCTATAAATGATTTATTTTCAACTTTCAACTTTTTGGGGCACTTGCCTGTTTTCTTGTTATTTTGGCATTAATACCTGTGTCACGACTTCTGCCGAAGTTGATGCCTCTCCTTGTTCGGGCGGTGCTCGGTGGTCAACGTCGCCGGTCTTCTAGCAATCGCCGATCCATTTTTTTGTTTTCCATTTGTCTTGTCTTGTTTTCCCACACACCTGGTTCTCATTTCACTCATTATGTGTTGTGTATTTAACCCTCTGTTTCCCCCAAGTCTTTGTGTGGTATTGTTTATTCTTTTTCATGTTATGTCACTCATGGGGACACTATGTCACCGCCAAGTCTTAGGGTAGAGCTCGAAAATTCAAGCACAATGGGAGTTGCCATTGGCAACAAATACAATTATGTCAAATCACATTGTAGCTACAATAGCTTTGATTGAACTGTCAACATCATACTTTCAAAATCTTAGCTTGCAGTCATCATCATGAATCAAGTCGACAATCTACTGGCACATCCTTTTTAATCTTTGTCATATGAAAAGAAATAATGAAAAGATATTATAGATAAAACATATAGGTGCTCATCTGCCATTGGACATAAACACAGTAGTGGAAAAAGTAAAGATAACTTAATAGAAAATGACTCAAGTAATAGTGAAAGTCACCAGTAAAATACTACTTGAGTATAAGTCTGAAAGTATTTGGTTTTAAATATAGTTAAGTATCAAAAGTAAAACTATAAATCATTTCAACTTCCTTATAATAAGCAAACCAGATGGCACAATTTGATTTTCTATTTTCTTTATTGACAGATAGCCAGGGGCTCACTCCAAAACTCAGAAAGAGTTTACAAAAGAAGCATTTGTGTTTAGTGATTCCGCCAGTTCAAAGGCAGTAGAGATGACCAGGGACGTTCTCTTGATTAGTGTGAAACTGACCATTTTCCTGTCAAAATTAAAAGAGTACTTTTGGGTGTCAGGGAATATGTATGGAGTAAAAAGTACATTATTTTCTTTAGGAATGTAGTAAATGTAAAAGTTGCCAAAAATATAAATAGTAAAGTAAAGTACAGATACCCCCCAAAAACTGCTTAAGTAGTACTTTAAAGTATTTTTACTTAAGTACTTTACACCACTGCATAAACATTACACAACAAGCTGGAAATCGCAAATTCAACAATGAGGGGTTTGGAACGAATCAGTGGCTAACTGCAAGCATTGCAAAGCTATCATTATCCTGCTGTTCAGTGGAGTGGCTGTGTGGTCCCAAGTCTACGATTAAAGGTCTCTTTTCTTTGTTTAAAATTAGAAACATTCAACATTGGCCATGCTGTCAATGAAGCATGATTTGTGCCGCGCTCAAAACAACTGTTGACTTGGAACTGCAAAATCTGACTTCAGTGAGTTGAGGACAACTGGGAACTCATGAAAATATTCCAACTCCAACTCAGAATTGTAAATCGGGAACTCAGGCCTCTTTCTAGAGCTACGACCTGAAGATCACTGACGTCATCATGATTCAACCTTTTTTTTCAAGTTTCCAGTTGTCTTGAAAGCACCATGAATCCAGAGAATGTCAGACTTTGATGATAAAGTTTGATGACCATATTTGCCCACGAAGGACCGCCACACCACCTTCCTGTTCAAGTGAGCACAGTACAACAAGGTGAGTCCAAAAATGTACTGTATGCTGCTGCATAAATTATGTAATATGCCAGGGAGATATGTATACTCTAGCTAAATAAGTAATACTAGTGTATGTTGTGTAGTAAGCTGTTAGTAGCCCTAATGCCTCACCCTAATAATTTGGTCTATTTGCACCTCTTAATTTTGCCTACTGTTCTGACTTGGTGGTGCACATGTAGCCTATAACCTGTTTTTGAGAAATGTAATCATTGAATATTGTAAGAGCTTTCATTGTCGGCTTATATCACCCCTTTATTTATCCTACAGTTCTGACTTGGTGTACAGGGAGAACACTGTAAGAACAGCCCAGGTTCTGAATTCTGTCACTGTACATTTCAAAAGTGCTGAACAAATAGTTATAATGACTTTGTCCATCCTGGCTTGCTCATTCGTGTCTTAATCGAAAACACAGATTGCCTCTTATCCACTTGTCGTCCCCTTATGCTATAGTTTGTACATCTCAGTTGTCGATAGAAAACACATTTGTTTAAGCAAGTCAGCCATATGCTTTTTTAAAGGCAGTAAATTTGGCTGAATTAACTGTTTCACTGCCAGACAAGGCTCCTCTCATAGCCAGGTGTAGCAGTGGTAAGGTGTTGAGAATGCTGTCTGGACTCTGCTGTTGCAACAGTTTTATGTAAGCCCTAACAGTTTGTGGGCACTGTTTGTCACCGTTATAGTGCAATTAATGTATTGTTTCGTGTTGTGTTGTGTAGTAGCTTTGCTGGCATTCATCTCACATTTTTGGGGGGATGCATGCCCCACCAAGATGTACATGCTAAAATCGCAACTGACCCTATCCTGTATCCGCTACATGATTTATGTTAGATAATTTTCTTGACAGAACATTGGTGGAGCACTTCAGAGATGCGTCTCTCCAACAGCACCATGGAGAGGCGCGCTGGGAATGGACAAGCAAACATATTTAGCGCCCCTGCCTTTGACAAAGTGGTCACTGCTTATCAAAGGGCGGCATCAGCGCTCACCTTAAAAACCCACATGGCACTGGTTGAGAGAAATTGTCATTGTTTTTGGGCAGTACTATGTGAGGTTTTATGTGTTGACGTTGGAGATGCGTCTTGGTCAGTTTAGCTCAGAAAATGCTACCTTCGTCAATCTGCCACCATAGGCGACCGCCTAATCCTGCCTAATGAGGCCGTGCCTAGGATCCATAAAAACATTACAAAGTGTCATCATCTAAATGGCTGAGCATCTATACTGAGCACAAGCCACCCACCGCAGCCAACAAACAAACAGCCAGGCAAAGCCATTTATTAACTCAATGCCTAATCTCCATTAGTCTCCGTTAACTCTCCATAATCCATTTTAGATTACACTGGCTAGCCTCTCTGGATCCACTCCATAGGCCCTACACATTCAACCCCCAGCAATGGCGTTATAAAGCATATCATCACATAATTGAACAATAGTGTGAATTATTTGCATTGTCAAAATTAGGATTTAACATTGATGGAATACAATGACTATTATGGTGCAATAAATAGACCTTTATCCAGATATCTACCCTGTTTGTTGGCTATATACTCATATCTCTGGCCCAGGCTCTGAATCCTGGCACTGCACTATTGGGTAGGTGGGCTACTTTCTTGACTTCTGCATTTATGTAAAGATGAAACAGAGATAGATATGATATTGCATATAATGCACCCAACTGCTTTTTGAACCTGTCATGTATGTTATAAACTCACAGGTACAAAATGTTGCCTTCGTCTTAATGGGTTCAGGGCATCACCTCAAGAGAGCAGCAATATTATCAGTTTGGTGCCAGACAGAAAATATAATTTGATGCGTGTATTAAAAAGTGCTGCGCGCTATCACGCATGCGCATACATTGGGTATTTGAAGAACAGGAAACAAACCTTTCAACAGCGTAAAGAAACGTGAAAATTGTGAACGCTGCCAAAACATCAGATTACGTATACATCGGCAGATAACAGATATAGAAACAGCAACGAAAAGTAGTTTTCAAGTGAAGTAATAGTGCTGCTGAGAAACAATTTGTTTGGCTAGCCTGGGTGCGAGGCAAGGGTTGTGTTTGAATCTCCGACTCGAGGGAGGCGCCCTCCTTTTAGCTTGTGCATGTTGAACATTTTATCTTTTTAACTTTTACACCTTTTGGGGAATCTGCTTGAAGATGGGGTGTACTCTGAGCACGGGTGATAAGGCGGCGCAGGAGCGCAGTAAAATCATCGACAGGAATTTACGGGACGACGGGGAAAAGGCAGCACGGGAAGTCAAGCTGCTTCTTCTCGGTGAGACCAAGACGAATGTTTGAATGAAAAGTTAGCTTGCTGGCTAACCTGAGCTAGCTTATATTGCTTAACTGTATATCGAACAGTCTTATACAGTTGGTGTGCAATAGTTTGACAGTGTTAACATTGACAACTTTGCTGAATGAAATGGAACAAATCCAAATTGCTAGATAGTTAACGTTAGCCTAGTCAATAGCTCGCTAACAAGCTACTTAGCTAGCCCTTGTTGGATAGCGAACTACTGGCCATGCAGCTAGCCAAGTACCCCATCCTTAGTTAGCTTTTAACTGGCTAGCTAATCTCTCTCCGGTGTCACGACCATCTAACTGTAGTCTCAATCAGGGCCCCGTTTCCCTATAGCGATGGAATTTATTATTTCGAGTGTTTTTAACTGCATATTTCCTACAACGGCCGTACTGTCATTGCGTTTCTCAAAGCACCACGCAGAGAAATCGGTCGTTAAGTGCTTTGTTGGATCATGTCTTTACTGATAGCGAGATTAAAGGGAGCGCTGCTCTCAGATCATCTTTCTCAATTCAAATATTTCCTTAATATTATAAATATTTCACGCTACTGACGACGGAACATCTCGTAGAGTTTACCCAATACATTTGATAAGTTACCGATTTGGAACATTGTGCACATGTTAGGCTACACATCATGAAATGGGCATATTGAGACAAATTAGACAGTAGCCTAAAATAAGCAAATAACTCGATTGAACATGAAATGTATTTAAACATGCTTATTTTATATTTTAATGTAGTCCGTTCGCTTTTCATTTGAAGCGTCTCTTCATACGTCGCTTGTTTGTATCAGTTGCAGACATCGGCAATATGATATTGGTAGTCAACTAGTACTCCGCGGCCACAGACACGGATAAACCATGTTATTCCATGTTTAGCGGAGATCTTTGTATAGAGTGACGCGGGAGGGCAGGAAAGCAACCAACTACGCATTAATGGTACTTTCATACTTTCAAGAGAACTAGGAGTGGGGAAATCGAGGTCTAATCGTCCGTGATCTTACAGGCCGAAGTTTCCAACTTGGAATTCCGAGTCGGATGACCGGGGTTAAACGATCCCCCTCCTCCATGTTTTTTTCCGTTCCCAGTTGTCTTGGACACAATTCTAAAGTCGGCCATTTCCGAACTCCCAAGTTGTTTTGGACGCGTATTGGCTGTAATGCCTGGGTTTACGTCGACTGGTGATGTATTTCATTACGCCATACATCTTCAGTCTTGCCTCGCTACCGAGAGTGGCGTGTTTGTAACGCAAGATGGCGAGCCTTGCCATTTCATTCAAAACAGGATAAATGTATTGTTTCAGGTGACAACTTGTTTTTCCTCAACTTGTTTCTCTAACTCCATAGGAAGTCAAGCTATCCTGCACTGTAGTGCAGCTAGCTAAAGCTAGTCTAGGTTGAAGATGCCATTGTTTATGATGGTAATGACGTTTGTTTTTGGTTATAGTTATTAGATAGAGGTCGCTAGCTACAATGGTATCTTCAGCCTAGCTTTTAGCTAACTAGTTGCTCTGCAGTATACGCTAGCTTGACTTGCCATAAACTTTGAGGAAAAGTATCTAAACAAAACATGTTTTATTATTACCAGAAACGATATATTTATCCTGTGTTGACAGTTTGCGGTGGAATACATGAAGTTGCATGTACTTTTTTAGAACTATAAACTAATATTTTCATAAGCATATTGTTTTTCCACTAGTATATGATTTCTTTCATTACCGACTCCTCTAACCACGTTGAGCCTCATATTGCCACAGAGAATGACACAGCAGCGTTGGTGACTGTGTACATTGACCTGGCCTAACCTCAAATTCCAAGACTTTCACAGCCTTAGTCCTGGGGCCTGGTGAGTTTTTAATATAGGGCTCATAACATTTCTTTAACGTGGGGCTCTGGTAGCATCAGGCATTACTTTTCATGCCGATCGAAGCTCTAATCAAATCCAGACATTTATATGCCGGGATAATATTTTATATATTCTTGGGATGGGACATTTTGTAAAACAAAGTATTCAATATTCAACCATAACGTAAACTCACCCCATTCTGTACAAATGTGCGCAACCTGAACATTCAAACAAGGCTACAAAGAGAACTAATGGGACTGTTGACTTCAAAATCGGGGGTGTGAACTAGGTTTCTATTCAAGCGTTGATCGACATGGACATGACTCTATAGTATTGGAGAAAAGTTGGGGGAAAAAAACACAGGGTAGCTAGTGGTTAGAGCGTTGGACTAGCAACCGCAAGGTTGTGAGTTCAAACCCCCACGCTGACAAGGTACGAATCTGTCGTTCTGCCCCTGAACAGGCAGTTAACCCACTGTGCCCAGGCCGTCATTGAAAATAAGAATGTGTTCTTAACTGACTTGCCTGGTTAAATAAAGGTAAAATTAAAATTAAAACATTGGGACATGTCATGTTGGAACGTACAGCACGCATAAAGCAATTATTTCTGTCTTACAATCTCTCCACCAGGTGTAGCACAACTCATCATTTAGAAACTAGAAATGGACAGTGACGGGGTAAGGGTGGGATACCTAGTCATTTTTTGCGTCGTCATTGAATGCTATCATCATTCTCAAAGTTGCCGTTTAATTCTAAGATCACTTTAGCACCGCCTGAAAAACCAGACTCAAATTCGACACAAACCTTCAAATAGGTATGTAATGACACATTATATAAACTCTTTATAGTGTTTTATTTACATTTTAGAGACGATAAGTTGGACAGATCGAGTGATTAAGTGGGGGAAAAAAATCCCACACGACAGCTCTCCTTCTCAT
This sequence comes from Oncorhynchus gorbuscha, assembly GCF_021184085.1. Taxonomy (NCBI): domain Eukaryota; kingdom Metazoa; phylum Chordata; class Actinopteri; order Salmoniformes; family Salmonidae; genus Oncorhynchus; species Oncorhynchus gorbuscha. Next base: position 41,469,080 of record NC_060174.1, on the reverse strand, counting down.
GCATTAGTTTCGCTTCCCCATCCGCCATTTTTAAAAAGACCCGACGGAGCTCATTGCCTGCTTGAATTATGCAGAAAAGGGCAGCGTTTAGGTCATGTAATTTATTCTGTTGGAAAGGGGAGAAATAGTGCTTTACAATGGTATTGACATTACAGTTGATCTGGAAGTATTACATTTTTGGGGTGCTAAAATCAGGGCAATTGTACGGACCTAGGCGATGTACGAGTTTACGTTAGTTGAAAACCCCATTTTTAATTTCCAAACTTATTTGAGAGCAAAAGTGCAAGGGCAACAATATACTGTATTTGGTACAACTGTAGTGAACATTAGAATCTAGTAGCAGCCATATGACATATCACACTAGCTAAAATATGAATCTATAACAATCTCGCTGGAAATGGACACAGATTCTTCTACTCTCCTTTTTGCTATAAATGATTCCCACAGCATAAGAATACTTTTTGTTGTCAGTAAACTACCCAAGTTATTTGTGGTGTGAAGTTCACAGGCTTTATAGTTTCTTCATTTGCTTCCCAAATAGACTTGTTTTGTGTATACTACTGAAATATTAGATGTGTTTTGCAATTGTATCGCTGTTGGTTTTGTCCATAGGGACTGAACTCAAGCTCTGAATTTCTCATTTTCATTAGAATTTTTTCTTTTTTCTTCCCCTGAGTGTTTGAAAGTAAAACCTGAAGTCCATGCGTGCTGTCTGTGTGTTTACATGCAAATACTCTGCAGCCCCAACCTGGCTTCCCAGAAAATGTCCATTGGCAGCTCAGGCAGTCTAGAAGAAGTGTGTGCCCTTGTGCACAATTAAGGCATATTCCAAGGAAGATGGATAGTGTCATGTTTATGATACTGGTCTTGGGATGGTTTTTGCTACATTTTGTCAATGTAACATACAATGATTACTCACGCTCACCAACAAGCTACAGTACATTTGCAAGAAGTGCAACCCAAAGTCACTGTTGGAAACTTCATAATAGATCATTTGGATGATAACATGGACTTCTTTCTTCTCTAATCTTGTAATTTTAGCCTAAACTTGGATGGCCAAGATGTTAACTGAGTAGCTTGTCACTTTCCTCACCCTGTTGGTTTTCTTGATTCTCTACAACGGGCGGTTGCTTGGCAACATGCACAGGCTGGTTCACATTACCAGCTGTGAGGGAAACTGTGGGCTAAACAAATGCAACTGGGGCATAATGAAGCACTCTCACCTGACTGCTTCTGGAAGACCTAGCACGGTTAACCAAACTCACCCGATTTCAAAGACTTGGGGATTAACCAAATGTTACCTGGGCAGTGGCTCTACGACGAGGCACGATGACCCAAACTTACATGGCTCTAAGAGTATGGGATGAATCGAACTTACCTGCCTACCCCTATGAGCCAGTAGGGTCTTTGGCACAAAACAGCTTTCCCCAACCATTAGGTGCTCTGCATCCCAGGCATGTTCCAGTCCAGGTCGTGTTAGTTGCAGTATCAGATCTCACACCTGGGGCATAACGCAATGTGTGTTCTGTAGGGCTATCTTGGTCGACCGAAAGTCGTCTGTTCTTTCGACTAATTGATTGGTTGAAATGTTAGTTTATTTTTCCATATAGGCACACCTTGTTTTCAAGATTATACTATACCGAACAAAAATATAAATGCAACCATTTTACTGAGTTACAGTTCATATAAGGAAATCAGTCAATTGAAATAAATTAATTATCCCCAATCTATGAATTTCAACTGTCCCAAAGTGAACGTGAACAGTGACAGATATAAATATATATGTATATATATAATTATAATGGGTCTAGGTTCTTTGCAGTGGTTGTAAAGTAATTGGTGTATTTCTAAAACAGTCTATATTGCTTAAACTTGTTTATAAACTTTTTTGCATCTTAATGAAAACAGAAAAATAACCATTACATTTAATAATTATCATTGATTAATTGAATATGTATACAATATCTCAGAACAATGTTATTGTAAACTGGTTACTGAATAAACTTAAGTTAGAGATGTTACATTCGACCACCACATGCCCCATTTTTAAACAAAATAGCTCAAATATAAAATAAAGAACGTATGCGTGTGTTCCCCAGCTTTCACTTTCTCTGCTTCACCCTCGCCTTGACCTTGTTGAGAGCCACCACTTGCTAGCAGCCAGGGTCTAAAATCACTTTTTGGTACACCAGCCACTGGCAGGTAGATAAAAAAAAAATGTGTGTGTATATCACACATCTAGTAGCCACATTTTTTAGCAACTAGAATATATTTAGCTGAAATTACACATGGATTAGCATGCATTGTAAGGTTTTGAAAACGATTTCTGTGATCCTAGCCTTTTAACCAAAATATCAGTTGAGACAAATGTTCACCTTCCACTTTACGGGTGGGAGGTTACCGTGGTAATGCGACTCAAGTCATGTTTGTTCCTGAGCGATTGAGTGACTAGTATCCACGTTGCTTCTCTTCCCTCGCATTTTGAAAATCTAACATTGTTTTGTTCACAAGCTAGGTTGTTTAAAAAAAATGGCCAAGGAACACAAAGACAACGTCTCACTTCAGTAGACTTACATTTCAAGTAAATTAAACTTTTATGCCTGTGTGCAGCGCTTTTAAAAATACATCTGACTCTCTGCTCTTCATGTGTGCACGCACAGCCCCCAGCCAGGCAGTGTTGTAGCACAAGGCAGAAATACTTTGTACATTCTATTGTGCATTTGGTTCAGGTCAGGGAGATGCAACCATATTCTCTAGAATATCATAGGAGCTATCCATAGCCTACATACTATGCAAATGCACACGAAACCTCAGCTCTGGACCGGCGGGCCCGCAGACAGACTGGGAGAGTAAAATGTGTATACTAATAGGCCTATTTGCTCAACATTGGAATGATATTATACATTTCCATAACCAAAATATTTAAATTTGCGATGCCTAGCCAGCCATATCATCGTTTGAAACCTGGACGTTTTACATAGCCTATCTTACCTTGGCGCCGGAGAGGATGGCTGCTGTTTTTATTGGCTCTTAATTAACCAAAGTGCTATTTTGTTAGTTTCCCCCCCCCCCGCATTGTTTAACTTTGTGTAGATGATGTTGCTGCTACCTTCTCTTATGACCGAAAAGAGCTTCTGGACATCAAAACAGCGATTTCTCACCCCGAATTGGACATTTTTTTTATTTGAATAAGTCGGACGGGAAGGATATACTCAACATCCTAACTATTATAGACTACAATTGGAAGCACAGCCGAGAACTGCCCAGTGACATGAGCCTACCAGATGAGCTAAATAACTTCTATGCTCGCTTCGAGGCAAGTAGCACTGACACATGCATGAGCGCATCAGCTGTTCCGGAAGACTGTGATCACGCTCTCCACAGCTGATGTTAGTAAGACGTTTAAACAGGCCAACATTCACTAGGCCGCAGGGCCTAATGGATTACCAGGACGTTAACTTTGAGCATGCGCTGAAGAACTGGCAAGTGTCTATGCTGACACTTTCAACCTCTCCCTGTCGGAGTCTGCAATACCAACATGTTTCAAGCAGACCACCATAGTCCCTGTGCCCAAGAACACAACGGTAACCTGCCTAAATGACTACTGACCCGTAGCACTCATGTCTGTAGCCATGAAGTGCTTTTGAAAGGCTGGTCACTGCGCACATCAACACCATTATCCCAGAACCCCTAGACCCACTCAAATTTGCATACCGCCCAAACAGATCCACAGATGATGCCATCTCTATTGCACTCCACACTGCCATTTCCCACCTGGACAAAAGGAACACCTATGTGAGAATGATATTCATTGACTACAGCTCAGCATTCAACACCAGTGCCCTCAAAGCTAATCACTAAGCTAAGGACCCTGGGACTAAACACCTCCCTCAGCAACTGGATTCTGGACTTCCTGACGGGCCGTCCCCAGGTGGTAAGGATAGGCAACAACGCATCCTCCATGCTGATCCTAAACACCACTGTTGTGTCATCGGAAAACTTAATGATGGTTTTGGAGTCGTGCCTGGCTGTGCAGTCATAAGTGTACAGGAGGGAACTGGGCACACTAAGGGTGCATGCTCAGTCCCCTCCTGTACTCTGCTCACTCATGACAGCACGACTCCAACATCAAGTTTGCTGATGACACAACAGTGGTAGGCCTGATTACCAACAACGATGAGACAGCCTATAGGGAGGAGGTCAGAGACCTGACTTTGTGGTGCAAGGACAAAAACCTCTCCCTAAACGTGATTAAGACAAAGTAGATTGTGGACTACAGGAAAAGGAGGACTGAGCACGCCCCCATTAACATCGACAGGCCTGTAGTGGAGTAGGTTGAGAGCTTCATGTTCCTTGGCGTCCACATCACCAACAAACTAACATGGTTCAAGCACACCGAGACAGTTGTGAAGAGGGCACGACTAAACCTGTTCTCCCTCAGGAGACTGGAAGTATTTGGCATGGGTCCTCAGATCCTCAAAGTTCTACAGCTGCACCATCGAGAGCATGGTTGTATCACTGCCTAGTATGGCAACTTCTCGGCCTCTGACCGCAAGGCACTACAGGGGGCAGTGTGTACGGCCCAGTACATCACTGGGGTCAAGCTGCCTGCCATCCAGGACCTCTACCAGGCGGTGTCAGAGGAAGGCCCTAATAATGTTCAATGACTCCAGCCACCCTAGTCATAGACTTTCTCGGCTACTGCATGGCAAACGGTGCCGGAGCGCCAAGTCTAGGCCCAAGAGGCTTCTAACCCCCCCCCCCCCCCCTCCCCCAAGCCGTAAGGTTAAGGGCTTGTAAGTAAGCATTTCACTGTTAGGCCTACACCAGTTGTATTCCTTGCATGTTGATGCATACGATTTGATTTTAATAGCCTACAGCCAAAATCTGACCATAGATAACAAGCAAAGATTTTCTGATATGCCATTAAAACCAGCATTTATTCTACTATCCAAAGGCAGTAAGGCACAATCCTTGTTACATTTGAGATATTCCCTCTTAATTTCTACAATTAGGCTGTATATCCATCCCTGTCGCATAAATTAAAAACGCTCGCATCAGGTGCGTGTTTTAGAATGGTGTTCTCCCATAATATCACATTGCTGCACTTGTAATGTAAATTATTCATAGTTTATCAATTTTTTTTAGCTATATGTTGTGATCTTTTTCATCACTCTTTGTTTAAACATTTTAGAATGGCACCACTGCCTTGTGCACTTTTGCGGCTCAAAGGTGTTTAGGGACCAGGGAGAGAATGCAAGAACTTTAAACTATTTTCAATGTAAAATTTCCAAATTACGTCAGTTTGACCGGTTTGTAAGTTAATAGAAGGTTGTGAAAACAACCCAACATATTTTGCTAAGATTTCAGTTTAGCTTGGATGCATATTTTGTGGTTTGAAATAGTATCCGTCTTTATAAGCAAGTTTATCGTAACTGCACATTCACTCAAGATGCTGAAAGAAATCACATTTCTTCATTCGTGTTCCTGAGTAACGATTAAGCTTAGATTTTGGTGTATCACTTTACTGCAAGAAATGGTCTAGATTTCAGTTCCCCTTTAACACCTCTGAACAGTAGGCTACAGTTCCATTGACGTGCCTTCATAAAGTATTCATACACTGGCTTATTCCACGCTTTTGTTGTTACAGCCTGAATTCAAAATCTATTAGTCTAATCTACACAGTACCCCATAATGTCAAACTTAACCATTTTTTTGTTGACATTTTTGCCTGCATTTGGTTTAGGGGTGGACGATATGAAGTAAAATTCAAATCACTATTTTCCACTGTCCGCACAATAACAATATTTATTTTTTAAATTCAGGGGTAGAACAACAGATTTTTACCTTGTCAGCTCGGGGATCCAATCTTGCAGTCTTATAGTTAACTAGTCCTACGCAATAACGACCTGCCTCTCTCTCGTTGCACTCCACAAGGAGACTGCCTGTTACGTAAATGCAGTAAGCCAAGGTAAGTTGCTAGCGAGCATTAAACTTATCTCATAAAAAACAATCAATCATAATCACTAGTTAACTACACATGGTTGATATTACTAGATATTATCTAGCGTGTTCTGCATTGCATATAATCTGACTGCGCATACAAGTATCTGACTGAGCGGTGGTAGGCAGAAGCAGGCGAGTAAACATTCATTCAAACAGCACTCTCGTGCGTTTTGCCAGCAGCTCTTCGTTGTATGTCAAGCATTGCGCTGTTTATGACTTCAATCAAGCCTATCAACAACTGAAGTGAAATGGCTGGCTAGTTAGCGCACGCTACTCGCTCTGAGCCTTGGGGTGGTTGTTTCCCTTGTTCTGCATGGGTAATGCTGTTTCGATGTGGTGGCTGTTGTCGTTGTGTTGCTGGTTCGAGCCCAGGGAGGAGCGAGGAGAGGGATGGATGCTATACTGTTACACTGGCAATACTAAAGTGACTAAGAACATCCAATAGTCAACGGTTAATTAAATACAAATGATCTAGAGGGAAATGGTCCTATAATTCCTATAATAACTACAATTTAAAACTTCATAACTGGGAATATTGAAGACTCCTGTTAAAAAGAACCACCAGCTTTCATATGTTCTCATGTTCTGAGCTAGGAACGTTAACGTTAGCTTTCTTACATGGCATATATTGCACTTTTACTTTCTTCTCCAACACTTTGTTTTTGCATTATGTAAACCAAATTGAACATGTTTCATTATTTACTTGAAGCTAAATATATTTTATTAATGTATTATATTAAGTTAAAATAAGTGTTCATTCAGTATTGTTGTAATTGTCATTATTACAAATACAAAACATTTTAATTGTTCTTTTTTTAAATCAGCCGATTGAATCGGTATCGGCTTTGAAAAATCATAATCGGTCGACCTCTAGTCTGTATGTTTCTCAGTTCACCATGTAACAATTCACTACCTCTTCACAAGTTCTGTGCCAGGAACACCAGCCTATTGACAGTTTCTGGCTTCAAAGTTGCCCTGTGGTTTGTGACCACACTGCCCCCAGTGCTAAATGCCCTCTGAGGGTGAACTTGTGGCAGGGATGCCTAATGTAAGAAGCTTCCAATACTCTACAATCGACTTATTTGCTGATTGTGGAGCAGTGGCAGCTTCTTTCTCTGTCTGGTCCTCTTCAAGAGTGAAGTCTCCCACAGCTGTGTTCCCTACCAGGAAGGCTTCTGTCTCGGAGGCAGTTCACCTCCACCAGCTTCTCGGTGGTCATGAACCTTGGATCCGGAAAGGTAGCCATGATGAGCAGCTAATCTGTTTCAGGGTCGGTGTATATGTCATTCAAGTAATTGAGGATCCTCATCTTAACCTCTCGGGTCAGTTTGGCTTCGCCCTCATTTGATTTCAGAACCTCGTCTTAAGCAAAATGGAGAACCGGCTTCAGGTAAGACACACGTATGTCTCTCCTGACAGGGCATCTGTGAAAAGCTGGAGAGGCTTAAGTGCTGCCGTGGACTTGTGTGATGGCCTTTTCCTGCTCCAGGACTCTTTCCGTCTGCAGTCGGGATTCTGTGATGTGCTTGTGGAGGGGCAGGCTCAGTTTATACTGTGCACTTGTCAGGGCCTTCTGCCTCTTCCACCTCGGAAAATGTGCTGACCACTTGCTCACTTCTGTGTCCTGGGAAACCCAAGGTTAGTTTTGAACGCTCCTCTCTGAAAAATAAAGTGGTGAGAAATAATTACGTATGAATCACAATCATTCAATAGAAATAACATTGCATCTGATGTAATTATTTATTTATCTGTTATTTTACTAGGTAAGTTGACTGAACACGTTCTCATTTGCAGCAACGACCTGGGGAATAGTTACAGGGGAGAGGGGGATGAATGAGCCAATTGTAAACTGGGGATTATTAGGTGATCGTGATGGTTTGAGGGCCAGATTGGGAATTTAGCCAGGACACCGGGTTTAACACCCCAACTCTTACGATAAGTGCCATTGGATCTTTAATGACCTCAGAGTCAGGACACCCGTTTAACGTCCCATCCGAAAGACTGCACCCCAGTGTCCCCAATCACTGCCCTGGGGCATTGGGGTATTTTTTTTAGACCAGAGGAAAGAGTGCCTCCACTGGCCCTCCAACACCACTTCCAGCAGCATCTGGTCTCCCATCCTGGAACTGACCAGAACCAACCCTGCTTAGCTTCAGAAGCAAGCCAGCAGTGGCATGCTGCTGGTAATTACAACAATTTACGGCATGGACACTGGACTTGATTACAAATTTAATTCCTCTATAGATTTGCATACAGCTGTAGTGATTGTGCGAGCGCTATATTGCTTTAGAAAACAAACAATTATTGAGTAGGCTATTATTGAAACCATAGGCTAATGTATCAATTATAAATAAAAGCAATGCCATGTTTGTATATTGCACACTCTTACAAATTATAGATTTGCATAGCTGTATATATTCGGCTTAACGTATAAGAAGGATCTGACAGGGTAGTCAGCTATAGCTTTTAAGCAGAGATAAGGGATACAATAGTTATGTATTTTAAGTTATTTTTCTACCTCGCTTGGTGTTTTGGACGTTGAGACTTTACCGCTAGTGATGTGTAGCCGGTCTGAAATACGCTAGTCTTGTCCATTTGTTCAGCTCCAATGCTTTGACGGTGTTCTGTCGGTAGTCATACATACTTTGCGCTACTCTTTCAAGCCCCAGGATGAAAATGCCTCCCTCAGCATAGATCAGTCTGAGTAGACTTTGCAAATTCACTGTCAAGCAGCCTCTGAGTGTTAAGAGTGAAAATGGAGCAGAGCTTTGCCACAGGCATGCTTGTAACTTTACAGCAAAGACAACTGCTTGTCTCTAGCCTAAACGGTGCTTGCTTGCTTTCTGCTCATTTTATAGAAATTCACAAACCATGTTGCGGGCTGTTTTAAATGAATCCCGGGTCACAGATGATTGTTTTGATAACAAATGTTCAGCTATGTTAACTAGCTAGCTAACAACCTGTTAACTTGACAATAAGTTTAGGCAAATTTTGATTTGGCACAGGAAAAAAGGAAAATGTTCTGCTACCCGTGAGTAGTGCTTCAAAAGGTAATTCATACAGGTCTAAACTATATCAATTTCTTTCTGGTGTGTAATATTTAAAAGGGGAGCAATGCGTGTTTGTGAGCGACAGGTGTGTATGAGAGTGAGGGAGATGGTGTGTGTCTGTTATCTGAAGAGTGACGGTTTCATGCAGTGTTTTCTCCTTACTGACACAATGACATGCAGATAATTTATACGTGTACATCACAGGAGGTTTGTGGCACCTCAATTGGGGAGTACGTGCTCGCGGTAATGGCCGGAGTGGAATAGTGTCAAACGTGGTTTCGATGTGTTTGCCATTTATTATGACCCGTCCTCCCTTAAGCAGCCTCCACTGATGTATATTCCTTCCTCTCATTCCTCCAGCCAAATCACAGGTAGGCCTTTGCAAATATTAGCAAATCAGCCTTTCTATGTAGTATTCTATTGTACACTGAACAGTGTGAAGTTCAGTTCAATGTGTAGTTTTGAGTGGAAGTGCGCTTTATTTATTTTCTCTCCTCACTGAGGTATTGCTATAATACTCAGTATCATGATACTTGGCCTGGTATCGTTGTAAAACACATTTTCTATTATCGTGACATTCCTACTCATATCAGTCGTTGCGAAGTGGATGTGATGCTGTGGATGGTGTACACAACCAGTTAAAGTCAGAGTATAATGTTGGATGCTAAGTCTTCAGCATGCCAGAGCTATAAGCTCATTGGTAAGAAGATGCAGTTAATTAATCCTATTAAACTAGAGCCTAACGAACTCCCTTTAGGGCAGATCAGACACTTCGTTTCCCAACGCTGAATACCTATGAGCTACTCAGTCCCTGGACAGGTTAGTCTCATAGGGCCTTGTGCAAAGTGTGAGTTAGGATTACATGTGTGGATCTCAAGTTAGGATCTAACCCAATAGCTCAAGTCAAAACGGCCATGAATGAATGGAGAATGTTAAGTCTATCACTCATTAATTGGCCTCCTTTCTTCTCTTTCCCTCTGTCCCTGTCTCTCTCAGGTGCTGGGGAGTCAGGGAAGAGTACCATTGTCAAACAGATGAAGTAAGTTCCTCGTTATCTAAATAGAAATGTTCACTTTAGATGTATCAATGTTGTTCCATAACACATTTGAATAACAAGCAATAGGCCTAGTTGTTTATTCATGCTTTCTTTCTCCTGTTGTCCTACTCTGCCACGTCTTGCTACTTTCCCTCGCTCTCTCCCTCCCAGGATCATCCATGAGGCGGGCTATTCAGAGGAGGAGTGTAAGCAGTACAAGGCAGTGGTGTACAGCAACACCATCCAGTCCATCATCGCCATCATCAGAGCCATGGGGCGCCTCAAGATAGACTTCGCTGAAGCAGCCAGAGCGGTGAGTGGAGTAGGACACTGGGAGATCTACATAATGATTCAAGAGCAGTTTTTTGCTTTTTAAAAATATATATTTTTTTATTCCTTATAGTTAAGATGAGGTTTGAGGGCAAGCTGATCCTAGATCTGTGCCGGGGAGTTCAGGAGTGGTGATGGTTAGTCTATGGGGTCAAATGGCAGGGGATAGGGTTTGGCTATAAGAGGCATGGGGAGGGTTGATGGTAGTTTTTCAATGGATAGGTGAAGAAAAGTAATTCCCAGCTCAACCTCTAGCCCTGACCACAAAAAGATACAAATTTGTGCTATTTCATAGATGGAAGAAGTTAATGGGTAGAAGTAAACAATATAGCTCACCTTCACCTAGCCAGGTTACTAGAAGGTCTGTATGGAATCTTAGGTTTAAAACAATAGGGAGAATGTCTGAATAAACCCTACCTTACTGCTTCTGCCTCCTAACCTTTAGTTGTTTCATGTCCCTTACCAGGATGATGCTCGTCAGCTGTTTGTGCTGGCGGGATCGGCAGAGGAGGGCTTCATGACCGGTGAGCTGGCCGGAGTCATCCAGCGCCTCTGGAAGGACGGTGGGGTCCAGGCCTGCTTCGGCCGCTCGCGAGAGTACCAGCTCAATGACTCCGCTGCCTAGTGAGTAAAACACACACACACAGTCCTGCTTCAGAAAGTACATTAACCTCCTCCATACAACTGCACATTCAACAAACTGCTAACACTGACCTTCCTATCCATCATTCTCTCCCAGTTATCTGAATGACCTGGACAGGATAGCCCACGGAGCGTACGTGCCCACCCAGCAAGACGTGCTGAGGACCAGGGTGAAGACCACCGGCATCGTGGAGACTCATTTCACCTTCAAAGACCTCCACTTCAAGTGAGACAGTCCCCAGTGTACCCACTCTAAGGGTGCATCTTAATAGTGTCTGAAACCACCTCATTTAACAGCTGTACCCACAAGTGCTCATTTTTGACAAACACCAATGTTACACTAGTGTGTACACCCTTGTGTTATACAAGGAAAATTGTGACAGTAAAGACTTGTGAAGAGCAGCATCAAAACCTCTACTTTGTGAGAAGGTGTTAAAGTTCAGTTAGCCATTATGTGAAAGACCAGTGGCTTGGCTTTGGCCCCATGTGAGAACAGGTATGTCAGCGCCATGGTCCAGTGAGGCACGTGTGCCGGCCCACGTAGATGTAAACAGAAAAGTCTGAGCCTTGTGGGTAAAACACTGAGGTAAATCCTGCATGGAGATACGCCATAAAGGGGTTTCTCAACAGGCCAAAAGGCGTCGGCATGCTTTAATTCGGCCGGCGGCAAAGCGAACCGAACGAATGTGCTCACATACTCCCTTAAAAGACCTTCGCTTGGAAAAACTAGAACAAAACAACAATAGTACTCTGTCCATTTTGAGACCCTGTAGCCAGTATACACTTCCTCAAAGTCGGAATGAATCTAAGAACTCTGAAATCTGTCATTAATTTAAAACTTTTTGCCAAGGAGATCTTAGTCGTGCAATTTTACATCGAAGATGTTTGGTGTAGTATTTCTCAATGGAGGAAATGTCCATGAAAACGAGTCGTCTCGTTGAATGACAACTAAGACCTTATTGAAGAACCCTTACAGTTGACCAATCAGATAAAGGGGCGTAGACTTCGGCTCCCGACTTAAACTGGCCTATAAAAAAAAAAAAACTTTTAAAAATCTGTGCTCGAACAGCCCCCTAAAAACCTTACCGACTTCCAAAACTAACAAACGTCAAATCTTGTATTTTCACAAACTCTTCCGAACTGTTTTGGTTGGGATGCATGCGGATGCCTTAAGCCAGCTGATGACACCCTCTCGTCTACAAGGGTTCAGTTCAGGGCTAAAGTTTGCCAGCTGTAGTGTTCATGAGGAGTGTGATGGTTTGTGAGAGAATGCAAAACGTTTAATGTGGAGATGTTTGAAAATACTTTTTGAAAGTTTTGTGTGCGTGTTTGCTCATGTATACTAACAAGTCCGTATGTGTATTTTCTCCCCAGAATGTTTGATGTGGGGGGTCAGAGGTCCGAGAGGAAGAAGTGGATACACTGCTTTGAGGGAGTCACCGCCATAATCTTCTGTGTGGCGCTCAGTGACTACGACCTTGTGCTGGCTGAGGATGAGGAGATGGTGAGACTCATCCCTTGCGCATCAGTCATTGATATTGCTCTCCCACACTCTCCCTCTGTAATCCTTATACACTCTCACTCACGCTTCGGTAATCTTTCTCATCTCATTTACTGCAATCCCTCAGGTATCTTTCATTCTTTCTCATATGAAAAAAGTGTTCATTTATCCACAGATCGAGTTTCACATTTTCTGACCCTATTGCGTCAGGAAGACTGAACTACATCATCAGAACCATAGCAACAGTTGTGAAATATCTGTTTTTATATGCCTTTAAAAAAACATTTTTATTTCAAATAACAAACTTGCATGGTGTGATACACATGTTTGTGGGTAACTAAAAGCATTGTGTGGTCTTTCTGTCCCTCAGAACCGGATGCATGAGAGCATGAAGCTATTTGACTCAATCTGCAACAACAAGTGGTTCACAGACACCTCCATCATCCTCTTCCTCAACAAGAAGGATCTGTTTGAGGAGAAGATCCAAAAGAGTCCTCTCACTATCTGTTACCCGGAGTACGCAGGTAAGTTATTTTTATATATCAGCTACTCTACAAATCATCTTCAATCCCACATTTTAGTGAACGGTGCTAAGCCTTGCTCAGGTTGAGCACAGCACAGCGAGTTCCAGGTCATCTTAATTGGAGTCATGTTGTGAAGATTATCAGATCTCACCACACCTGCAGTCAATTCTGTTTTCCAGTGTTTTTATATCATACTGTAAAACAGCTGATGAAACTAACATTTCAAAAGTGTAAAAACATTTGTTCAGTGTTATTTCCTGATAGTTGCTGGTTGAAAATACACTGCTAAAAAAAAATAAAGGGAACACTTAAATAACACAATGTAACTCCAAGTCAATCACACTTCTGTGAAATAAAACTGTCCACTTAGGAAGCAACACTGATTGACAATAAATGTCACATGCTGTTGTGCAAATGGAATAGACAACAGGTGGAAATTACAGGCAATTAGCAAGACACCCCCCAACATCCTCCAGCATGACCGGTTTGGCGGTGGGTCAGTCATGGTGTGGGGTGGCATTTCTTTGGGGGGCCGCACAGCCCTCCATGTGCTCGCCAGAGGTAGCCTGACTGCCATTAGGTACTGAGATGAGATCCTCAGACCCCTTGTGAGACTATATGCTGGTGCGGTTGGCCCTGGGTTCCTCCTAATGCAAGACAATGCTAGACCTCATGTGGCTGGAGTGTGTCAGCAGTTCCTGCAAGAGGAAGGCATTGATGCTATGGACTGGCCCGCCCGTTCCCCAGACCTGAATCCAGTTGAGCACATCTGGGACATCATGCCTCGCTCCATCCACCAACTCCACGTTGCACCACAGACTGTCCAGGAGCATGCCCAGGCATTGTAGGGAGGCCATACAGGCACGCGGAGACCACACACTACAGAGTCTCATTTTGACTTGTTTTAAGGACATTACATCAAAGTTGGATCAGCCTGTAGTGTGGTTTTCCACTTTAATTTTGAGTGTGACTCCAAATCCAGACCTCAATGGGTTGATAAATTTGATTTCCATTGATAATTTTTGTGATTTTGTTGTCGGCACATTCAACTATGTAAAGAAAAAAGTATTTAATAAGAATATTTCATTCATTCAGATCTAGGATGTGTTATTTTAGTGTTCCCTTTTTTTTAGCAGTGTACAGACGACACAGGACCTTCTAATCAGCAGGTTTGCGTGTGCGGAGGTTACAGCTTTCCATGGTGATATCACCATGTGCTTAATTGTTTAATAGACCAATAACGGCTAGTTTTCAGTTCTCTCCACTCAGGCCACTCAGACAGTCTGAGCAGAATTGTAGAAGCTATTTTTGCACATTTTATTTTTATGGAAATCTATTACAGTAAGGTACTTCATTGTTACCCAGAAATGATTTGAAATTGATATAATGGCTGCATAGGGCCTTTAACATCTCAGGAACTCACAATGATGACGGTAAAAGACTAAACTAATTTATGGGTATCTCTCTGTCTCCCTTTGTCCTTGCCCTGACTTTCCAAGGCTCCAACACATACGAGGAGGCAGCAGCCTACATCCAGTGTCAGTTTGAGGACCTGAACAAGAGGAAGGACACCAAGGAGATCTACACCCACTTCACTTGCGCCACCGATACCAAGAATGTGCAGTTTGTCTTCGACGCAGTCACCGATGTCATCATCAAGAACAACCTGAAGGACTGTGGCCTCTTCTAGGGTAGTCTGAACATTAATATATCTTATAACATGTTAGAGACTCAATGATCTTGAAAGGCAATTACATGTTGTAATAATAAAGGGGTTGTATTAAGACTGTCTAAAGTCTGGCCTGGACAGATACTCAATTCCAAATCAGTCCCCCTAGCCTGATGCCATTGTGTAGGTCTGAAACGATTGCATGGGCATTATGGCATGGTACCTAGTACAGCAGCGACGTTTTCTAAACATTGTTTTACCCTCTTTCTATACAGGCAGTGTGGTGGCCAGCGTGTGTTCAGTGACCATTTTCTTTGGGATGTCTGTGGCTGGAGGGGGTTGGATCATGGACACTTTGTAGAGAACTTCACTTTTAACCTCTTAACTTTAAACTCAGTTTTTAAAATGCCATGTAGAAAAATGTTTGTGTAAAATATTTGTACAACTGTCTATGGCTGGAGATTTTCACTGTTTTTAAGATGTTTTTGTTTTAACCGGTCAAGTTATTTAAAGGATGGAGGGGGACTTTTCATTTGTTTCTTCTAGGGAAGGTATGGACACATTTTTCTGTTAGGTACTTGTGCCTTTGCATGCCTTAGTTCCAGTGTTTAGTTTTTTGGGGTAGATGGTTTTTTTGGGGGGGTATTCAATTAGAACATCTCAATATTTTGTTTCTGTGACTGATGGTTTCTGAGAATTAGTGTCCATGGAAATAATGAAATAGACCAATTTTAAGACCAACTTGCTCTTGATAGACCAATTCACACTGACACTGTGAGCGCTGTGTGTCTGTGCGCATGACTGTGTGTGAGTGCCTTTGCTGCATCACTGTTTGCTTGTGTGAGTGCCTTTGCTGCATCACTGTTTGCTTGTGTGAGTGCGTGCAGCTGTGTGACTTAGTGTGCATGAATGTGTGTGGACATACAGAATCAGTGAAGTTTTGACACCTACTCATTCAATGGGTTTTTTATTTTTACTATATTCTACATTGTAGCATAATAGTGAAGATATCAAAACTATGAAATAACAGATATGGAATCATGTTGTAGCTAAATGTGAATCAATCTATTTAAAATGTTTGTTTCTTTGAAGTATCTACCCTTTGCCTTGACAGCTTTGCACACTCTTGGCATTCTTTCAACTTGGTTCACCTGGCATGCTTTTCCAACGGTCTTGAAGGAGTTCCCACATGCTGGGCACTTGTTGGCTGCTTTCATTCACTCTGCGGTCCAACTCATTGTAAACCATCTCATTTGGGTTGAGGTCAGGTGATTGTGGAGGCCAGATTATCTGATACATCACTCGCCTTGGTTAAAAATCCCTTTCCCTAGGTGTGTTGGGTCATTGTCCTGTTGAAAAACTAATGATAGTACCACTAAGTGCAAACTAGAGGGGATTGTGTATTGCTGTGAGAGCCATGATGGTTAAGTGTCCCCTGAATGATAAATCACGGCAGTGTCACCAGCAAAGTCCTCACACCACCGCCTCAATGCTTCATGGTAGGAACCACGCATGCAGAGATCATCCGTTCACCAACTTTGCATCTCACGGAGACACGGTGGTTGGAACGCAAAAATCTCAAATTTGAACTCCACCGGTCTAATGTCCATTGCTCATGTTTTTGGACCAAGCAAGTCTCTTATTGGTGTCATTTTTAGTAGTAGTAGAACAGTTGATGTCTGTTACTTGAACTCTGAAGCATTTATTTGGGCTGCAATTTCTGAGGCTGGTAACTCATTCCTTTCCTGTTGCGGTCCTCATGAGAGCCAGTTTCATCATAGTGCTTGATGGTTTTTGTGACTGCACTTGAAGAAACATTCAACGTTCTTAATTTTCTGCATTGACTGACCATGTATGCCGTAAAAATTGAACCGTCGTTTCTCTTTGCTTATTTGAGCTATTCTTGCCATAATGTGGACTTGGTCGGACTATCTTCTGTATACCAACCCTAGTCACCACAACTGATTGGCTCCAGCGCGTTAAGGAAAGAAACTCCACAAATCTACTTCTAACAAGGCACACCTGTTAATTAAAATGCATTCCAGGTGACTACCTCAAGAAGCTGGTTGAGAGAATGCCAAGAGTGCAAAGCTGTCAAGGCAAAGGGTGGCTGCTTTGAAGAATCTCTAACTTTCGATATGACATGATTCCATGTGTTATTTCGTAGTTTTGATGTCTTCACTATTATTCTACAGTGTAGAAAATAGTAAAAATAAACCCTTGAATTAGTAGGTATCAACTTTTGACTTGTACTGTAAGTACAAAGGGACTTTCTTACTTTTACTTGTCATCCTCTCTGTCTGGTTTCTGGAAAAGTGACCAAAAAGGCGACTTAAAATGTCATTTGACGTCACATCGTTGAGGTGATGTTGCGGGCGGTAACATTCCTACACCATCATTTTAAAGAAACTTTGAAAAGAGGATGACAACTACAGCATTGTAGCAGACAGGATCATAGATATAAAGTGCAAAGCTAGACAAAGGGAGGTGGATGGGTGGGAGTGCACTGTTATGATGACGAAGACGATATGGTTTCAGGTTACATATCTGCCCCCACCCCTCGGTTTCCATTGGATGGGGACGTTAGTGAACTAATTTCCATAATTTTGCTAATAAATAGTTGCTGTGGTGAAACCACAGCATCCTTCACAATGATGACCTGTGTTTCTTGTCAATTTTGGGTGACTGAAAAACAAACAAACTGCCACCCTTTGGCTTGCAAAATTGACATACGAGTATACTAAACATTAGGAACACGTTCCTAACGTTGCAGTTCTTGACAGACTCAAACGAGCGCGCCTGGCACCTACCACCATACCCCGGTCAAGGGAAACAAAATATTTTGTCTTGCCTATTCACCTGTAATGGTACACATACACAATCCATTTCTCAATTGTCACAACTTAAAAATTCTTATTTAACTTGTCTCCTCCCCTTCATCCACACTGATTTAAATGGGTTTAACAAGTGACATCAATAAAGGATCATATCTTTCCCCTGATCAGTATGTCAGGGAAAGAGCAGGTGTTCTTAATGATTTAAAGTGGGAAATGCACTCCACAAATTTGCATTGAACAATACATGTGTTAATTTATAACATTAGTTCACAGCACCATCTATAGGTGATCAATGCATACTACATACGATACTGCTGGTCTGTTGTAGTCGTACATACTGTAGGTAGTAGCACATTAACATCAGTGATTTTTCTTCTGCAAAAAACAAGCACACAAGGAATCCTCAAGAAGAGTAAACTGATGGGCATCACAGATACATTCAGACGAAGTTATCCACTCTGTTGTTCTACATCTACAAGACAAACCCAGGGCTAAATTTGTAGATATGCCAAACAGCCATTATGACTTGTTACTCACTTTGTTCTCTAGCATACACTTTAACCCACATGCATGTCTGAGGCAATGGTTGGTTGGATTTTGGTCCCTAGACCACTCAAGTCTCAACAACACCTTTCCCTTGTGTAAGTTCAACTTCTCAGGGACCACATTATGATAAAGAATTATGCATGCACACATATCAGTAGATTGCTATGACACTGATGTGGTTCCTGAGAGTTTAAAACTATTTTCCAGGGATTGTGGGCTATCATCTTAAAACAAGACCAAGTCAATAAAAACTCCCAAGATGCAATACGTACCCTACATCCTGGTAAACATGTGCTTACAACTCAATGTGTTGCATGGCAATACCTAATTCTGTTTTCTAATGTTAACTAAGTTCAGTTTGCTTTATTGTTTGCTAAAGTAAGAACACTTAACTACTGGATTCACCATATTTCAGATTTCAACTTTCATTGGGTGATTTTATTTATAATAATGATTCAACCCTTAGGACTTCATCAGGCATGATGAATCAATATGATCAATATGTGCAGTTATATACACAGCACCAGTCAAAAGTTTGTACACTCCTACTCATTCCAGGGTTTTTCTTTATTTTTACCTTTTTCTACTTTGTAGAATAATAGTGAAGACCTCAAAACTATGAAATAACATACATGGAATCATGTAGTAACCAAAAAAGTGTTAAACAAATTATTCAAAGAGATTCTTCAAAGTAGCCACCCTTTGCCTTGATAACATTCCCCTTTGTAGAAGTTTCCTCTCAATGTCCCCTCCCCTGCGTGACTTCTTGACCATTTCTATTCCAATGTATCTCAGAGAACTAATAGGATATCCAGCTTATACAAAATTAACAGCAACCAGATGTTTTGTTAATCTTGTATAAGCTTCACATCCTATTAGTTCTCTTGAGATCATTTGGAATAGAAATGGTCAAGACGTCACAGAGGAGAGGGGATGTGCGTATGTTCTTCTTTTGTACGCCAACCATGACCTGTGATGGGGTCATGATAGGGGCTGCACCAAATGATTGATGTATTATAATAATTGATTATGTTTATGTTGTATTAATAGAAGGGGAAGGGCTATAAGACCCTCCCCCACAACATTTATAGGACCACAGATTAGCAACATATTCATTATTAAGGTTTAATACTGTTCCACAGTTCTTTTCTAGTCTCTGCCTCTTATAAGAAACGGTCTGAGAGATGTGTGAGCTATTGCAGTCAAAACAGGGTGTCTGTGAGAAAGTGCCTCAAGGCTAAAAGAGATACATAGTCAGACACACCATTGTAAACCATACGGGAATGGAGAATTACTGCTGAGCCCTTAGAAAACACTGGGCTATTGTTTTCTCCTGCAAGTTTGTATAACTGTATATGCATGGGCTTGGTCTCATTAGTAGAAGGTGTTGACGTAGGCAGTTACATCACTAGGGGTTGACTGCAAGCATATTAAAGCAACGTTGATCTTTTTTATTTTGCAGAACTTATTCTGAAACATGTGTGCTATGTTTCCGTTGTCAAATTCTGTCTGCAATTGCATTAATAAAGGTTTGATTGATTTACTTAAAGAAGATATCGTCTAATTGCTGATTTCACCAATAAGCCAATGATTGACAAGGAACAAGGAACCTACCCCAACACCTGCCACCAACCTCACCTTCCCCCTTCTTGGCAACAGTTTTTCTTGTGAATGCCCCGACGAATGTGGCAATTGAATCTGACATGCACTCAGTCCTAGTGCCAAGGCCAGCTGCTCTCAGACTGGGCTGGATTCTGGCCACAGAATGCATTGAATGCCGTCAGTGTCAGAGGAAAGTGGTCTCTGGAGATGCTAGATCAGTGCTCTCCAACCCTGTTCCTGGAGAGGTACTGTTCACTCCAACCTTAATCTATCACACCTTATTTGAATAAATAGCTGGTTGATAAGCTGAACCAGGTTAGTAACAACTGAGCGAAAACCTACAGGACGGTAGCTCTCCAGGAAGAGGTTTGGAGACCCCTGTGCTAGATCAACTGCCTCCAGGTTGTAATTTCCAGCAATCCTTACCTCTGGTAAGTTTTTCTTTCTCTGGTCCAGATGGGGCTCAACTAAGTATCTAAAGAGGAGGAGAGGAAGAGAGCGATAACAGTGGTCCGTGCCTAGTAGCATTACTACCTCAGGACAGGAAAACAAGAAGATAAAGACTTTCACTGCATCTTTACCCATCCGAAGGTGTGGCATTTTCAAACCAGAGTTGACCAACCACAGACTGAAACCAACCATACAGTATATTCAATCAGATAAAACCAACCAAAGAGGGGTCACACCTTAGTGTGATAACCTGCAGGGGTAGCGTGAGTACAATACAAATTACTACAGAGAAATATAAAACATCACACATCCAAATAAATTACATCAAAGTTTGCCTCAGAGCACAAGGTTCAGACCAATAACAAACATTTCAGTAGTCAAACCTCTATACTGCCCAACCAAGCAAAAAGGCAGTAACTACTCATTTGATCAAAAACGTGTTGTCATTTTTGCTACATTAAATACATGCTTAATCATGTGGACAAGTATCCTGCCTCTATTGTGTTTTGGAGAAAAATGGGGTAATGTTAGCAGTAACTGCATAAGGTTACTGATAAACCAAGGTAAATAAAAGCAATTGTCCTCAGTTCCACGCTACTAGCAGTTACTGCCTTTTTGCTTGGTAGGGCAGTATACCAGGCAGTGTCAGAGGAAGACTCAAAAATGGTCAAAGACTCCAGCCACCCAAGCAATAGGCTGTTCTCTCTGAGGAAGTTATCCACTCCACTCTACCGTTCGACAGCAGTACCAGTGCACCAAGTCTGGAACCAACAGAGGACCCTGAACAGCTTCTGAATTGATCCTTTTTTGCACTGACTCTATGCATTCATACTGCCCACAAACTGACACTGACACCGACACCCCAACACACACATACTTACACTGACACCCCAACACACACACACTTACACGGACACCGACACCCCAACACACACACATACTTACACTGACACCGACACCCCAACACACACACATACTTACACTGACACCCCAACACACACACACTGACACCGACACCCCAACACACACATACTTACACTGACACCCCAACACACACATAGTTACACTGACACCGACACCCCAACACACACATACTTACACTGACACCCCAACACACACATAGTTACACTGACACTGACACCCCAACACACACATAGTTACACTGACACTGACACTGACACCCCCAACACACACATACACCCCACCATACACTTTTTTTCACCAACTCCCCTGCACTGACACAATGCATACACTGGACTCTACCCACACTTACACTGAAACCCCAACACACACATTCACACACACTACATATGCCCACACACACAACACGTGCACACATACATACTGACGCAACACATTCACACTCACCACATACGCTACTGTCTTATCTATCCTGTTGCCTAATCACTTTAACCCTACTATATGTACATAGCCACTTAAATGATCTCGTACCCCTGCACATCGTACCCCTACTGGTACTCCCTGTATATAGCCATGTTAATTTTACTCTTTATAGTTATTCGTTATTGACTGCATATTTTTTCTATCATGTCACTATTTATTATATATATATATATATATATATATATATATATATATATATATATATATATATATATATATTAAACTCTGCATTGTTGGAAAGGACCCATAAGTAAGCATTTAAATGATAATCTACACCTGTTATTTCTGAAGCAAGTGACAACATTTTATTTGAAAGGACATAGGTGGGGGGGGGCAAGGCCTGCAACAGCTCATCTCTTGGAAAGTCTCACCTAAAGTTTGTCTGTCTGCAAACCTGATAAACTAATGAGGGGATTCCATGAATGCCCTGGGCGCTCCCCGAGTGAACCGGGTTAGTGTAGATTGCATTATTTTTGGGACCAGGCTGCCTCCTGGTCATGAGCCGACGGCGAAGTCGTCGCAAAACAAAAGTAACGTAAATTAAGAACGTGGAGTAATGAGTGGGATTCTATGTTTTCACATGCAAAAGTGATTGCTTTTGATATAAATGCTTTATCTGCCTCCCCAATGAAAACTCGAACAAACACTGAGTGTAAAAAACATTAGCAACACCTGCAGTTTTCATCACATAGACTGACCAGGTGAAATTGATGTCACTTGTTAAATCCACTTCAATCAGTTTAGATGAACCGGAGGAGACAAATTAAAGGATTTTTATGCCTTGAGAAAATTAAGACATGGATTGTGTGCTATTCTGAGGGCGAATGGGTAAGACAAAAAAATGTAAGTGCCTTTGAACGAGGTATGGTAGTAAGTGTCAGGCGAACCGGTTTGTGTCAAGAACTGTAATGCGTGTGTATCAAGAATGGTCCACCATCCGAAGGACATCCAGCCAGCTTGACACAACTGTGAGAAGCATTTGAGTCAACATGAACGCTTTCGACGCCTTGTAGAGTCCACGCACCAACAAATTAAGACTGAAGGCACACGGGGGTGCCACTCAATATTACTAAAGTCTTCCTATTGTTTTGTACAATTTAATGTATATTTTATGGAAAAAAGTTGGTCTGTTTCTCAATGTCATATCATGCTGCCTTGTTGACAACATAACCGAACAGTGCTTATTACTGTTTGATTTGAGAAGGGAGCTCCACCCTCACCGCTTTTGCCCATTCACATCACGGGCCATAACCCAGTGCACTGCGGTTCAGCTTAATCAGAACTCCCTCTTCTACATTTATTGCTTCTGCTCACTGATCCTGTCTAACCTTTGCTGTGTGTGTGTCTTCTTTTTTGCGTACAACAGCTTGTCTTGCAACAAGACGGTGATGGCGATAATGCGGGGAGAGAATCTCACCGGGTTCTACAGGATGCTGCAAATACAACAGAATGAGACTTGGATGACTCGCATCATGGAATACATCTCTGTATGTGAGAATTTTTTTGCCAACTGATGCCACGCCACCATCAGCGATGCTGTGTCAGGTACTGCAGGATTCCTGGGTCTCTGACAGTACTGATGATAGGGTTGAGTCGGATGACTCCCACCCAGATGAAAACGATCAGGAGGAGTTTCACTCTTTCTATGACTGCACAGTCTTCCCCTTCATGCTGATGCCCCAGAATGGCTAAGGCAAGAGGAGTGCCTTTAGGAGTAAAGAGTAAAAACATGAATGCTATATTTGGAGGAGTTCTTCCTGCCAGGTTCCATGTACTGTCTGGGTGTGTTTGAGATCGACTGCATTGCGGTTGATCTGCTCAGAATAACTATTCTACACGTCACTTTGCATTCCAAATAACTACTCATTATGTGATCAGGACTAGTGATTCTGTGCCTTGCCTTGCTCAAAATGATCCCTTCAAACATGCTAATTATCTCCAGTTTAGTCCTGCTCCAACTCTTGACCTTTCTTTGGAACATTGGGACCCCTCTCCCTTAGCAAAGTGCCCTCCCTTCAATACTGTTACTTTCAAGAACTAGAAGTGTCATACATTGTGTACTGGTATGCGTAAATAGTTAGTTTTACTCTGTTCACTCTTTGTTACATGACCTTTGTTTAGTTCAGTATCAGCAGTCCTTTGGATTGTTGTGTTTAGATGGTAATGTTTGACCTGTATATTTTCAATGTATTGGCATGAAAACAGAGAACCCTGACCCATAATCAGGCTCAATATTCTATGTAGTGTGTTAAACAACCTGTCTCCATGGACCGGAAGTAAGAAGAGGGTTGAACATTAAATCTGTCATTCTTTTATACCAACATATACTTTTTCAAACCAGATTTGACCAACCATAGACCAAAAACCAAACAATATATCCAATCAGATCAAACCAACGTTCACTAAGATGGGTCACGCCTTACTGCAGGGGCAGAGATGGCCAGTATTTGAAATAGATGGAGACCTGCACACACTGTCCAAAACTGAGGCTTTAATGCAAAACAAAGATATTTATGATAACATGGTGCCCAAAAAAATCATAGTGCATAAATGAAAGGTGAAAACGCAACACAAACGTTTCGGTCTCAGGTGAAATGAGTGTGTTCAGCAGCTCTGCCAATGGCAAACAATACACTACCCAACAGCTCCTCGCATGCAGCTCTTCTAGCGTCATATACCTTATCTCCTGTCCATGCAATAAGCAATACGTGGGCAAAACCAGTAGACAGATAACACGTATTATAGAACACAAGAGTGCTGTGAGGAGAAATGACCCTAAATCCCCTATTGGATGTCATTTCTCAAAGGCCGGTCTCATCTCTGTGTCCTTCTGCGCTATACAGCAGATAAAACGTTCACGTAGGGGTGGTAAATCTGGAACTCAGTCTTCTCCAGACAGAACATGCACCTGCATTCTATTTACAAACTCTCCACCCATCGGGCTTGAGTGAAGAATTGTTATTGAAGTGTTTTCTCTAAGTGGTATATTGCCTCTTATTGGTGTTTGCTACCTCCATCTAGTGGTATCTCTAACTCCCTACTCTTACCACCCTGTGTTATTTATTCGGAGGACATTTTCACATGGTACATGTTAACGCAGTAATTGAGGATATTTCTCTGTCTGCTTTTGTATGTATTTGTATATAATCTAGATCATGCATTCTATTCTACTAGTGTGATTCATAGTATAATGTGTTTCCTTGCTTGATCATGTGACACGCAATTATCCTTACGTTCACATCTGATAATGGCCTACGGCTGAAACTTTTGTTGTCACCTTTCATTTATGCATTTTCTTGCACTATGATTTTTTGGGGGGCCTGCCACATGATGTTTTAATAAACATCTTTATTTTGCCTTTCAAGCCTCCATTTTGGATTTATTCCTTTTTATTTTTAAATTACACACTTTTTTGACAGTCTCTGCACACTGTCAAAATCTCTTCCAGTATTCTTATTTTGACTTCTACACACCTGGAACAGACACTATTTAGTAGTAATGACCTTAAAAGAGTGCAGACGGCCTCGTCATTTTTGTTACATGTATTTGAAATATGTATTTAAGTTACTTCTGAGTCATTTGTATTACACTGAACTGAACTACACTCCAATGTATTTTGTAACAAGATACTTTTGAGAGCTATAATTAGTATTTTCAAAATACAAACTACTTTTCTGTTAGAAAAATGGAACGTTTCACAACTTTTGGCCCCCTTTCACCCTGCATTGGTATCAGAAGTCTGATGGCCCTATGGTGTGATAAGAGTGTCTGCTAAATGAACTAAATATAATGTCAAAATAAACAATTGCAAAGCATGCTGAGTATTGTTCTAATGAGCCCCCCCCCCCCCCCCCCCGAAATAAGGCTAATACTAATTTTGGTATGTTAATATACATTTACATTTTGGTCGTTTATCTATTTTACATATTTATTTAACTAGGCAAGTCAGTTAAGAACAAATTCTTATTTACAATGACGGCCTACCAAAAGGCCTCCTGTGGAGTCGGGAGCTGGGATTAAAATTAAATTAAATAAAAATATAGGACAAAACGCACACCACGACAAGAGAGACAACACTACATAAAGAGAGGCCTAAATCAACAACATAGCATGGCAGCAACACAGCATGGTAGCAACACGACATGGTAGCAGGACAAAACAGGGTACAAACATTATGGAGCACAGATGACAGCACAATGGGCAAAAGTTAGAGACAATAATACATCATGCAAAGCAGCCACAACTGTCAGTATGAGTGTTCGTGATTGAGTCTGAATTAAGAGATTGAGAGAAAACTATCTAGTTAGAGTTTTTGTTGCAGTTAGCAGACTTCCTTATCCAGAATGACTTAGTCAGTGAATTAAGGTAGATAAAAAAAAGCAAGTAAAACTTTTATGTAACCGTTACTGTGAATATTGTTGCTGTTCGGGCTGGCTAGTTGCAGATATATTTGTATTTTAAAATACAAAATACATATATTTAATTAAATACATGCAAAAATACAAGTATTATTTTGATACAATTTCAAAATACCATGAAGATCCATGTATTTTGTCATTTTTCAGATACCTGTGCAGGGGTAGGCATCCCTAGTCCTGGAGTGCCGCAGGCACTTCATGTTTCTGATTTAACCGACCTGGAAGACCAGGTGTTTGAATTTCGGAAATCAATTTGCTCAGTTGGTCACGTGTCATACCTAGTTGGAACAAAAATCCTTCAGTACATGTGGCACGCCAGGAACAGGGTTGTCTACCCCTGCCTTAGTGTGATAACTTGCAGAGGTGGCCTGAGAACAATAGGGGTCCATTTACTATAGTTTAAAAAGTGTGTTTTTGCAGACATTACTGTACTATTTACTGGTGTTTTTTTGTGGATAACAGTAGTTTTTATTATACACTGAACAAAAATATAAACACAACATGTAAAGTGTTAATCCCATGTTTCATGAGCTGAAATAAAAGATCCCAGAAATGTTACATATGCACAAAAAGCTTATTTTGTGCACAAATTTGTTTACATCCATGTTAATGAGCATTTCTCCTTTGCCAAAATAATCCATCTACCTGACAGGTATATCAAGAATCTGATTAAACAGCATGATCATTACACAGGCGCACATTGTGCTGGGGATCGTAAAAGGCCACTCTAATATGTGCAGTTTTGTCACACAACACAATGCCACAGATGTCTCAAGTTTTGAGGGAGCATGCAATTGGCATGCTGACTGCATTAATTAATGTCCACCAGAGCTGTTGCCAGAAAATGAAATGTTAATTTCTCTACCATAAGCACCTCCAACATTGTTTTAGAGTATTTGGTAGTACGTCCAACCGGCCTCACAACGTTGTGTGGGCGAGCGGTTTGCTGATGTCAATGTTGTGAACAGAGTGCCCCATGGTGGCGGTGGGGTTATGGTATGGGCAGGCATAAGCTATGGACAAAGAACACAATTACATTTTATCAATGGCAATTTGAATGCACAAAAAACTGTGACATGATCCTGAGGCCCATCGTGAGGCCCATTTTTTTTAAAGGTATCTGTCACCAACGATACATATCTCTATTCCCACTCTTGAAATCCATAGATTAGGGCCTAATTTATTTATTTCAACTGACTGATTTCCTCATATAAACTGTAACTCAGTAAAATCAAGGAAATTGTTGCATGTTGCGTTTATATTTTTGTTCAGTATTATATTCTACTATGCTACAACATTATATAGTACGTACTACACAAGGGATACTACAGTGCGTAGTCTGATAAATGATCAAGGGATACTCCAGTGTGTAGTATAGTATTCTACAGTATACTGCATCATTCTATACGTAACGGATGTGAAACGGCTAGTTTAGTTAGGTGTGTGCTAAATAGCGTTTCAATCGGTGACGTCACTTGCTCTGAGACCTTGAAGTAGTGGTTTCCCTTGTTCTGCAAGGGCTGCGGCTTTTGTGGAGCGATGGGTAACGATGCTTCGTGGGTGACTGTTGTTGATGTGTGCAGAGGGTCCCTGGTTCGCGCGAAGGTGACGGTCTAAAGTTATTACTGTTTACATATAGTAAGTACTGTAGTATCCTATAGCAAACTGAGTATGTTTGTAATTTGATGGGGTATTTTTATTTATTAGGATCTCCTGGCAGCGGCTACTCTTCCTGGTGTCCAAACAGGAAACAAAACAATAAATAAAATACATACATATAATATAATATACATAACACTACAAAATGTCCTGTTTCTGCCACACGCTTCAGAAACAGGAGATTGCTCCAATCCTGTGAGCCAGGCCACTTACAGTTTTACTGTCTTTGGTGAAGACCATAGGTCGACTTCTTGTATAAGTGAGAATGAGCGATAACACTTGGAATCTAAAGCAGTAAGCGAACAGTTTACTGACTTAATACATTCACACATTTATCTCCAAAGCGTTCAGCCAGTGTATCCTCAATCAGACACTGGAACGCTCTGTTTGATATAGAATAAATCTAACTCTGAATGTTGTACTTTTATTGCACATTGCTTACTTTACAGTGTGCATTATATAATTTAAAATACAAAATGTTTATTATTGGGTTGTTCATAGGCCACAATTGGGGGATTTAACTTTTTTCTGTGGGGGTTCACACTTTAATCGTAAAATGACAGTTCAGGGTAGTTGGCAATCGAATATGTTGAATGGCATTACCAAAGATTGTGTGGTACTGTAGGTTTAGTAATTGTTTGTGGCCTTATTGTTTTTAGTGGCCTACCCTTTGGGACGTATACTACTGAGCATGCTAAAAGGAAGTATCGCGCACAACCAATTGAATTAGTCTATTTCTCGACGCAGCCTTCTTCTCTACTAACGTTGTGAAAAACCTTCCTCCACACTTATCAAATAGGCTAGTTTCTGAGTCGAATTTATCCAGACTTCTTATTTGATTACACATCAATCTGTAATCACAAACCAGTAAATCATTCATAGTAAGAAACGCCGTATATTGTTTCATTTAAATGTGGATTATATAAATAGGGCTCTTCACGAAGGAGGACGAGGGATCGAGGGACGCCGCCATATTTGCTCTTGCTAGCTAGTGCACTACAAGATACGGGCTTTGTTTCGAGTACCCTTCAATTTAGTACCCTTGTATTTGTTCATGATGGATGCGATGGATAAAAGACCTTTTGGTGCAGAATATAACTATAAAAGTAAGTGTTTGCTATTGTTAAAATTGAATGTCGTTTTCAAATACAATGTTAATATTGTTAATGCCATAATGTTAACCATGTTATTTTGCGACGTCGCTGAGTTGGGGTCTGTCAAAGTTATGCTTGTGCTGACGGATTAACACTTGTATTTTTCCCCAATAAGTGTCGGAAAATGACATATCCAGATTAATAAAATTGCGTGCAACGAATGACGCCATCTTCACTGGGAAGAGAAACTCTGCCATGCCTGCCTGGAGGTGAGTGAGAGTGATACAATGATGCACTACTAGTGAATGTTCTGTTTGTTGGTTTGATATCCCCAGCACAGTTTGTTTTGGCTTTTATCTGTACCTCAAAATGACCTGTCACATGCCATTTGTTGACTGTAATTGATGTCTAAGGAAAACATTTGATTCATTTAATTGATTCATCAATGTTGATTCACTGACTCACTGATGTGCTTTTACTAACAATGTTATTTGAAAAAGCCCTCCGCGAAGGTCATTGTATTAAGAGCTGGTTATGAAGATGAAACCCTATCTGTAGTATCTGACTTGTCTCACTTTGATTCCACAGAGCAATGTTAGTAGAGTTGGGTCTCGAAGGGAAGCTTACAACCGGGCAATTGAAAAAAAAGTGGGAAAACCTTAAAAAGAAATATAAGGTAATGATTATGAATCCATGTGAGAGCAGGCAACAGCCTTGGTCCTAGTGCAACATGTATTCTCTTTTGTTTGAATTCAGTCTCTTAAACACAGATTCCAGGCTTTTGTTCCAGTTAAGTACTAACCTGGTTCAACTAGTCAAAGGCTCAATGATGTGTTGAATCAAGTGTGTCATAAGGCCTGCCTGGAATAAACTCCAGCAAACCCAAGACCAATCTAGAGCTTTAATCTTATTGTACCCCTTGTCCCTTTTTCTGTGTAGGATTTTAAGTACCCTCCTCTTGGCATGGAGAAAGTCAATCCAATGTCTTGGCGTTGGTTTCACCTCATGGACGATGCCATCGAGGGCCGCCTAGCTGGGTCTGCCCGTATCCTAAACCCTTCACTGTTTGATTTTGGGGAAGTTGGGGACGTTTCATTTGCGTCCTCTCCCACTACCTCTCCCATAGCCAACAAGAGACTATGTATGAGGCCGGAGGGAGGTGAGGGAACAAACATTTTTGAGTTCTGGGCCAAGGCACAGCTGGGGGATAGTGTTGGTGCTGCGAGCACGGTAGCAGATGGACAGGTGGCATACACAGACGCAGCTACAGAGGAGATCCGGAGGGCAGCAGTGGAGTGCGAGAGGGCCCTGCGAGAGGAGGGCAGGGGTGCAGCTCAGAATGAGAGGGCCGCGCCTGACAAGATGCCAGTGGGTGGGTACGGGAGGACCATGGCTGAGGATGTGGAGACTATAGCTGAAGACGGAAGAGCCATGTTGGTGAGAAACCCTGGCAGGAACATTGAGAGGGAGACTGCTGAACTAGAGAGGCAGATAGCAGATTTGGAGAAGGAGCGAGAAGTGTTAGAGAGGGAGCAGGCAGACTTTGACAGGGAGAGATTGATACTGGACAGAGAGAGGGATGTGGTGAGCAGAGAGCGGGTGGCTGTTGAGCGAGGCAGAGCTTCACTAGACAAGGACAGAGCAGCGATGGACAGGGAGCGAGCAGCAATGGAACGGGAGCGAGCCATACTGGACAGGGATAGGGCGTCAATCGAGAGAGAGAGGGCAGAGCTGCAGAAAGAAAAGGAAGCCCAAATGAAAAGCAAGGTTTCCAGGAACAACGGCTCCACTGATGTGGAACTGGACTCATCCACTATAGAAAAAAGAGAGAAACTGCTTTCCATATTTGAGAGACTTGTTGATAAGCTGTGAAAGATGAACAATAAGGTTGAATAGGTGAAGGATGTACTGTAGGTGAGAGTGCGCACAAGTCATAAACAGGTTTCTATGTCACCAGTCCCCTATCATTTTGTGATCATTTTAGTTTAACCCGCACACACAGGGAGTGCAAAGTCATTCAATTGGTGCTGGCTGTAATGAGCATTGAGTGCGTTTGTGTGAGGTTGCACCCTGAAAGAGAAGCTGCTACAATGTTTATTGCGCTCATTTCATTTTTTTGCTTGCAGTGTGTATGTATAAATATCAGTCAAGTTTGGACACACCTACTCATTCAAGGGTTTTTCTTAATTTTTTATTTTCTACATTGTAGAATATGGTGAAGACATCAACACTGACATAACACATGGAATCATGTAGTAACCAAATAAGTACTAAACCAATCAAAATATATTTTTGATTCTTCAAAGTAGTCACCCTTTGCCTTGATGACAGCTTTGCACACTCTTGGCATTCTCTCAACCAGCTTCACCTGGAATGCTTTTCCAATAGTCTTGAAGGAGTTCCCACATATGCTGCACACTTGCTGGCTGCTTTTCCTTCACTCTGTGGTCAAACACATCCCAAACCATCTCAACTGAGTCGGGTGATTGTGGAGGCCAGATCATCTGATGCAGAACTCCGTCACTCTTCTTCTTGGTCAAATAGTCCTTACTCAGCCTGGAAGTGTGTTATGGTTCATTGTCCTGTTGGAAAACAAATTATAGTCCCACTAAGCGCAAACTAGATGGGATGGCGGATTGCTGCAGAATGCTGTGGTAGCCATGGTGGTCAGGTATGCCTTGAATTCTAAAGAAATCACTGGCAGGGTCACCAGCAAAGCACCATCACACCACCTCCATGCTTCACAGTGGGAACCACACAGCGGCGATCATCCATTCACCTACTCTGAGTCTCACAAAGACACAGTGGTTGGAACCGAAAATCTCAAATTTGGTCTGACCAAAGGACACATTTTCACCGGTCTAATGTCCATTGCTCGTGTTTCTTGGCCCAAGCAAGTCTCTTCTTATTGGTGACCTTTTAGGAAAGGCTTCTTTGCAGCAATTCGACCATGAAGGCCTGATTCATGTAGTCTCCTATGAACAGTTGATGTTAAGATGTCTTTTACTTGAACTCTGAAGCGTTTCTTTGGGCTGCAATCAACTGCTGATTTCTGAGTCTGGTAACTCAAACTTATCCCCTGCAGCAGAGGTAACTCTAGGTATTTATTTCCTGTGGCAGTCCTCATGAGAGCCAGTTTCATCATAGCGCTTGGCGGTTTTTGCGACTGCACTTGAAGAAACATTCAAAGTTCTTTTAAGTTTTCCACATTGACTGACCATGTCGTAAAGTAATGATGGACTGTCGTTTCTCTTTGCTTATTGGAGCTGTTCTTGCCATAATATGGACTTGGTCTTTTACCAACTAGGGATATCTTATGTATGCCACTCCTACCTTGTCACAACACACCTGATTGGCTCAAATGCATTAAAAAGGAAACATTCCACAAATTAACTTGTAACATGGCACTGCTGTTGAATTTAAATGCATTCTAGGTGACTACCTCATGAAACTGGTTGAGACAATGCCACGAGTGTGTAAAGCTGTCATCAAGTCAATGGGTGGCTACTTTGAAGAATCTCAAATATGAAATATTTTCTTTTGTGTAACACTTTTTTTGGTTACATGATTTCATAGTTTTGATGTCTTCGCTATTATTCTACAATGTAAGAAATAGTGAAAATTTTAAAAACCTGGGAAAAAAAACTCCAAACTTGACTGGTACTGTATATACAGTGCATTCGCAAAGAACTCGGACACCTTCGCTTTTTCCAAATTTTGTTACCTTACAGCATTATTATAAAATGGATTAAATATAAAATCCTCATCAATCTATACACAATACCCTCGAATGACAAAGCGAAAACAGGTTTTTATTTATTAAACATATGTAAATAAGGTACCTGTTTTGTAAGTATTCAGACCCGTTGCTATGAAACTCAATTGAGCTCAGGTGCATCCTGTTTACATTGATCATCCTTGAGATGTGTCTACAACTTGGAGTCCACCTGTGGTAAATACAAATCATGTCCAATCAATTGAAAAGGCACAGACCTGTCTATATAAGGTCCCACAGTTGACAATGCATGTTCAAAATAATTGTCAGTAGAGCTCCGAGGCACGATTGTGTCGAGGCACAGATCTGGGGAAGTGTGCCAACAAATGTCTGCAGCATTGAAGGTCCCCAAGAACACAGTGGCCTCCATCATTCTTAAATGGAAGAAGTTTGGAACCACCAAACTGATATCAGGGGAGAAGGCCCTTGGTCAGGGAGGTGACCAAGAACACGATGGTCACTCTGACAGAGCTCCAGAGTTCCTCTGGAGATGGGAGGACAACCATCTCTGCAGCACTCCACCAATCAGGCCTTTATGGTAGAGTGGCCAGATGGAAGCCACTCTTCAGTAAAAGGCACATGACAGCCTGCTTGGAGTTTGCCAAAAGGCACCTAAAGGGCTCAGACCATGATCAACATGATTCTCTGGTCTGATGAAACCAAGATTGAACTATTTGGCCTGAATGCCAAGCGTTACATCTGGAGGAAACCTGGCACAATCCCTACGGTGAAGCATGGTGGTGGCAGCATCATGCTGTGGGGGATGTTTTTCAGCGGCAGGGACTGGGAGACTAGTCAGGGTCGAGGGAAAGATTAACAGAGCAAAGTACAGAAAGATTCTTGATGAAAACCTGCTCCAGAGCGCTCAGCCTGGGATAAGGTTCACCTTCCAACAGGACAACGACCCTAAGCATAAAGCCAAGACAATGCAGGATTGGCTACAGGACAAGTCTCTTAATGTCCTTGAGTGGCCCAGGGAGAGCCCGGACTTGATCCTGATCGAACATTTCTGGAGAGCTTGAGGTAATCTGCTGAGAAGAATGGGAGAAACTCTCCAAATACAGGTGCCAAGCTTGTAGCTTCATACCCAAGAAGATGCAAGGCTGTAATCTCTGCCAAAGGTGCTTCAACAAAGTACTGAGTAAAGGGTCTTATGTAAATGTGATATTTCATTTTTTTTCATTATTCTTTTTATAAATGTGCAAAGAAATTATTTAAACCTGTTTTTGAGTTGAGTTGCCCATGATGGGGTATTGTGTGTGTGTGTGGGAAAAAACACATTTTTTAAAATTAATTTTAGAATAAGGCTGTAACGTAACAAAATGTGGATAGTCAAGGGGTATGAATACTTTCCGAATGCTGTGTGTGTGTAATATACGTCATCCACACCACTTGATAGGCAGCTCTATACAATACTATTTAAATGTTTACACTGGCAGAAATTACAGTCTGTTCCCTAGGTGCATTTGTTAAAGTGCATTTGGCAATTATTTGTATGTTCTGTTCGACCTGCCAGAGTGCCCGTGTAATGCTATACTGATAATAAAGCCTACACTTTTTTTTAGACATTCCTGTAGTTGTCATATACTGCTATTACTACCCATGTAATTACCCTGTACCAAGCTAGTAAATATAGTCCTTTACAGTAAGCACTAGGCAACGGCCTATATTTACATACCTGGTACAATGTAATGTTCCTCTATATCACCTTGGAATAATACCACCCACTGACACCTTGTCAAAATGTTCTGGTAATTTCATTATTTACTTTTAAAGGGTGCTTGAATCTTGCAACGGGAAGGGATCACTGCCAATACTTCATGTTCCAACCAAGGTGTATGAATTGGGGAGCAAACCCGGAGAGAGAAATAAAACTTTATTGTGAAAAGGAGAACCAACGCATTTTTGGCTTTCAGGGTTTTTATAGTAATAAGTCATGAGGCTTTTAAAATGACCTCCGGGACCGATAAAGAATATACTAATAAAAACGTGGTTGGTTAAAACCGTTGTTGCAAGATGAACCAATCGATTGTTATTAGCAAAGACTGACCAATAGATTGTGATAAAATGTGGAACTGACCAAGAGAACAGGTATATATGCTTTCAACATGTTCTATTGGTCAGTACAACGGTCTATGCTAAGTACAATTGGTCCGTTGATTGGAGGCTTCCAAAGGTGTCCCGATCCCTGCAAAGGCTCACATTAGCTCCTGCCATTCAAACTGTACCGTGCCACCAGTCAACTCAACAAGGAAGTTCCTGTTGCCAGACTGGAGGAGATGATGGGTAGACTGGGCAGAGATTGAGGGTCGAGTGTGCTGATGTGTACCTGCTGTGTATCATGGTCCAAGGATATTCCAGCACGCTCGTGTCTTTATTCACTCCAATTGTCCAGTCATGTTTGAGGTGAGATAGTAGTGCCATGCAGGGGAACTGTGTTCTGGTACAGGCCCAAAGTTGGTGGTGTAGATGGTGACTAGGCTGGGTTTGGGAATGGAACCCATGATCCCCATGGGCATGTTCTACCAACTGAGCCACAGAGAACCAAAGAGTTTCTCGTTACCCTTTTCCATTTGTTGGTCCATCTCACGTCATCCTGGATCCCAGCAGTTTAATATCAGATGTTTGCAGTGTCCCATTTAGTTACTAGGGTTCCAAAGGGGGTGTGTTGTTTGTAAAGCAAACATGCATTGCTTTGCACTTGTTTGGGTTGAGCTGCGTGGAGTGCTCATCTACCTAGGAGTGCAACTTTTCTAGACCACGTTGAAGGCTGGAAAGCTTCCCCACTCTAATGCACTCTGCAATGTTCATGTCATCAATATATTTCCACCTATGAGCGAACTTCTGAAGTACGCTGTGGATGAGGGCCAGGAAGACAAGGGGTCCAAGAAGTGGACCTTGAGTCACTCCACAGGTCAGATGTTGCCATGGTGAAAGGGTGCCTTAGTACCTCACTCTCTGCTTCCTTTTGGAGAAGAAGCCACAGCCCAGGGGAGAAGGGGCCCTGACTCCTAGCTGAATCAGGCACTTTGTTACCACTGTATTATACATTTTGTTGAAGGCTTAAGCAAAATCTGCTGTTACTATAGTGCATATATAATGGTCTTACTTGCATCAGTGGATTTTACATAATGTATGACCAAGACATCTGTCGTCGACCTGCCCTTTTTGCATCCAAACTGTCTTGGGTCAAGCTTGTGGCCGATGTCCTCCATTATCCAATCGATGGCAAAACTGTCGGCCACCTTAGCTCTAGTATTCCAGACTTGTTCCAGTGTTCCACAGATGTAATGGCTGTAGACCCATTCAGTCTGTGTTCATGACGTTTCTTAATTATATTTACTTCTGTCTCAAAGACGCCCAAGTTCCGACCGAGAAATGAGAGCTGTAAACAGTGGATGTTCCAATTCTCACGCTGGCAGTCCATTTAAAAAAAGGGAAATGGCATTATGACCATTACAATTCCACAGTAGCAGTACAATGTTATTTTGTTGTTTGACAGATATAGTGACAATATAGGTCTTTAAAGAAGAATCATAAATTAAGGATAACAAATAATTTGACCTTATCTAAGAGTATGTTTTAAATAGAATATAGCCTATATTTGTGACTTTAAGTGTATTTAGATCACATCGATAAAAAGACAGCATATCTTTTGGTTTACTGAATGATTTATGTTACCACCAGAACTGCATGGCGGTGTAGGGAGAGTTAGGAGAGGTATGGCCATTCACCTCTTGTGAATGCCACTTGGGTTCACTTCCCTACAACAGGGATTGAACCCACATGGAGCCATGTAGGTATGTTATTAACAATCATTAGATACACATTTCACATGGAAAGTGAAGTCAACATAACATAGTAATATTTTGCCCAAATAATACACATTCTACCCAAATAAATACTATAATAAATGGTGAATTGAAATTACTTTCTTTTGCAGTTGTTCATACTGCAATGTTTGATCTGTCCATGTTATTTTGTTAATCCGGGCATTGTTCATGATAAAGTGTCTTTTGAAATTAACATTTTTACAGTTTTTGGTTAGAAAGGAATAGCATTCACATATTTTTACAAGTACTCCAAATGAAGGCATGATCATGGCTGGGATGAGGGTTTAGGATGTAATAATAGAGACAGTTTTCTGTCATGGTAGGGCAGTATGCGTCACGTGTCTCCATGACCCTGTAGGCTTAACCCTCAATGCTGTTGAGGCTCTATGTTCCACTAGGAACTCAATTTGTTGGGGCATGGACTCTACTAGGTATCAAAAGCTCTCCACAGGGATGCTGGATGTCCTTTGGGTGGTGGATCATTCTTGATAAACACAGGAAACTGTTGAGTGTGGAAAAACCAAACGGCGTTGCAGTTCTTGACACAAACCGGTGCGCCTGGCATCTACTACCATACACAATCCATGTCTCAATGCTTAAAAATCATCCTTTAACCTGTCTTCTCCCCTTCATCTACACTAATTGAAGTGGATTTAACCAGCGAACTCAATAAGGGATAATAGCTTCACCTAGATTCACCTGGTCAGCAGTATATGCCAGGGAAAGAGCAGTTCATAATGTGTTGTGTACTCTGTGTATATGACTTTACAAATGTCAAGTTTATTCAAATTACAGTTTAAATACTTTTTTCCCTTAATGGACCTGTCCGTACACACTCAAGGTGTACAACTGATATTTAAAGCATTTGGCACCGGCTGTGTAAATATGTTGTGCCAAACAACTTATGAGCGTGTATGTGGACAATATGTGTTTGTTTTTCAGGTTGAAGTTGCCCTCCATCCAGCCCTCCTCAAGAGTAGGAGTGAGGAGAATGATATCAAGTCAAATGTGTGTATTTACAGGTATGTTACTTCAATATGAACAAATCTAAAGTCAGATGTGTCTTCTACATTAAACATTTAATTTAATTGATTGGACCATGGGAAAGGTATAAACCATAAACCATGTTATAAACTGATTGACCTCATAAACCATATAAACAAGTGTGAAAACAGTTCATATACTGTATGAAAAACTACCTGATTAAATAAACTATTTTATGAAACCCTTGACTAAGACTGATGAATCCCTGAAATTCAAAATGAGAAAAATATATTGTTCCTTCATAGACCGATTGCTTTGTGAGGTTGAACCAACCTTTTGTTGGTGTCTCCATATTCTCAGAAAGAGGAACATTGGCAAATCTGAATAGCTAAGGCCTGACAAAATACGAACTCTATATCCCGTGGTATACATCCTGGGGTTTACCAAGGACCTCCATTATTACTGTCATCACCATAGCAGCCAGATAACTTCCGATGCAAGACTCCAAGCCAAACATACTGCAAGCTAAATATGTTGAATAGCAGGTTTATTCATAGGGTAACAGTCATCATGACTCCCTAATGGATTACAAAGAAAACCTTCTAGAATGACATGGACCACTTTTATCCAAAGATGAATGGCTTTAAACAGCCTTTCTCTCATGATGTATATAGTATGTGTCATAAGTTAAGTTGGGAACCACTATGTCATATCTCATAACATGTTTAACCATCATGTGACACCTGTCCTTATTCTCATTACACAAAGGGCTGTGAAAAAAATGAACACTATATTTTAGGACGTAAACCAAACCCGAGATATCAATCACTGTTGGTCCATCCTGTTCTGATCTAATGAGATGGATGTAATGGAGGACAGAAACATGCAGCTGGGCACCTCCCTGAAAACCACTACTGAATTGGGGGAAGGTTGGAGTACATTAATATTTCACGGGTTGGGCATGATATTCCATGTCAGACTCATCAATGCCACTTTTCTTAACATATTAGACCCCTAAGGTTGTTAATTAACCCATTTTAAGCTCATATGACTTAGATTTTGATAGAACGCTGAAAACCTCAGCCGTTTCTCGTACTTACATTAAAATAATGGACAAAAAGATAGGGTGGTGCAAATTAAAAAAATGTATGAGTAGTCTTGAGCGAATAACATGAAATCCCACTTTTGTATGTGCAATAGGTTACGAAAAGTAGCAATTTAACATGACCTTATGGTAAGAGTGAGAGTTACAGATGTAATGATGACCTGAGACAAGACGATTGGATTATTATTTACATCATTTAATTCAAGTGCTGAAATAAAAATATGAATGAAGAAAAGATCCACGGAATCGTGATCCAAAACGGAATGTTACTTGGTTGTATCGAAGTTACACTGTGAAAAACATGTGATTATTTGGCTTTGTATTCAGACACATCATTCCCTGCTCTTAAGCAAGAGACCTGAGCTCATTACATCTTCCATGGTCTTAATGACTTAAATGGATCAAGTTTAGACCAGTTCAAAGCCAGGCTGAAACTCTCCCCCAAAAGAGTCTATCAATATGATCATATTGCCCTGTCAGGTTAGAATGTGGTTTAAACATCAAGAAGTAAAACTGTGGGTTAAATGAGACCTCTGTTGTAGTGGTGATTTTAGCATGTAAATCTTGGTGGGGCAAACAAAAAATATATATTTTTAGATACATGCCAGCAAACCCACGATAAAACACAAAAAAATACATTAATTGCACTATAACGGTGACAAACGGTGCCCACACACCGTTAGGGCCTACATAAAGCTGCCCCAACAGCAGAGTCCCAATAGCTGCCCCAACAACTTACCATTGGTACTCCTGGATATCAGCGGAGCCTTGTCTGGCATCGAAACAGTTTATTCAGCCTCATTTACTGCCTTTAAAAAAACATAGCTAATATGGCTGACTTACTTTAACAAATGTGGTTTCTAATGACAATTGAGATATACAAATTATGGCCTAAGGGGACGACGAGCGGATAAGAGGCAAACTGTAATTTTGATTAAGACATTAATGAGCGAGCTACGACGGATGTAGTCAATATAACTATTTGTTTAACACTTTTGAAATGTATAGCGACAGAATTCAGAACACGGGCCATTCTTACAGTATTCTCCCTGTACACCATGTCAGAACCATCGGATAAATAAAGGGGGCATATAAGCAGACAATGAAAGCTCGTAATATATTTCATTACATTTACTACATTTGCACCACCAAGTCAGAACAGTAGGCAAAATTAAGAGGGGAAAATATACCAAATTATCAGGGTGAGGCACATGGGCTACTAACGGGCTACTAACAGTTTACTACACAACATACACTTAGAGTAAACATTTCTCTCTGGCATATTACATAATTTATGCAGCAGCAGGCTCACCTTGTTGTGCTGCTCTCACTTGAACAGGAAGGTGGTGTGGCGGGTCCTTCATGGGCAAATTTTGTCATCAAATTCTGGCATTCTCAGGATGTGGTGTTTAAGACAACAGGGAACTCTGAAAAAAACAGGGTCGAATCATGATGACGTCAGTGATATTCAGGTTGTAGCTCCAGAAAGAGGCCCAGAGTTTCCAACTTACAATTCAGAGTTGTATTTTTCCAGTTGGAGCTCATTTTTTCGTGAGTTCCCAGTTGTCTTGAACTCACTGAAGTCAGATTTCCCAGTTCTGAGTTAAGTTGTTTCTGCAAGGCAGAAATCATGCTGGATTGACAGCATGGCCAATGTTGAATGCTTAACATTTTAAGCTTGGAAAAGAGACCCTTAAACCGAGAATTAGGACTTCACACCCACAACAAATGATTGTGGGGGCTGTCTTGTTAGACTTCTGTGCAGCTTTTGACATTATTGATCATAGTCTGCTGCTGGAAAAACTTGTGTTATGGCTTTACACCCTCTGCTTTAATGTGGATAAAGAGTTACTTGTCTAAGAGAACACAGAGGGTGTTCTTTAATTGAAGCCTATCAAATATAATCCAGTTAGAATCAGGAATTCCCCAGGGTAGCTGTTGAGAGCCCTTTTTCAATTTTTACTAACGACATGCCACTGACTTTGAGTAAAGCCCGTTTCTATGTATGCGTATGACTCAACACTATACACGTCAGCTACTACAGTGACTGAAATGACTGCAACTCAACAAAGAGCTGCAGTTAGTTTCAGAGTGGGTGGCAAGGAATAAGTTAGCCCTAAATAATTCTGAAACTAAACGTATTGTATTTGGAACAAAACACTCACTAAATTCTAAACCTCAACTAAATCTTGTAATAAATAATGTGGAAATTGAGTAAGTTGAGATGACTAAACTGCTTGGAGTAACATTAGCTTGTAAACTGTCATGGTCAAAAGATATTAATGCAGTAGTAGCTAAGATGGGGAGAAATCTGTCTATAATAAAGCGATGCTCTGCCTTCTTCACAACACTATCAACCAGGCAGATCCTACAGGTCCTAGTTTTGTCGCACCTGGACTACTGTTCAGTTGTGTGGTTAGGTGCCACAAAAAAAGGACTTAGGAAAATTGCAATTGGCTCAGAACAGGGCAGCACGGCTGGCCCTTGGATGTACACAGAGAGCTAATATTAATAATATGCATGTCAATCTCTCCTGGCTGAAAGTGAAGGAGAGATTGTCTTCATCACTGCTTGTATTTATGAGAGGTATTGATAAGAGAATTATGTTCTCCGGGTACATCTCCCAATTTAATTATATTACTCTCAGTCTGCAAACCAGAATTTGTAAGATCCTGGTCGAATGAAACAGACGGAGGCCCAGCTAAATAG
The DNA here is from genome assembly GCF_021184085.1 of Oncorhynchus gorbuscha. Taxonomy (NCBI): domain Eukaryota; kingdom Metazoa; phylum Chordata; class Actinopteri; order Salmoniformes; family Salmonidae; genus Oncorhynchus; species Oncorhynchus gorbuscha. Next base: position 41,427,906 of record NC_060174.1, on the reverse strand, counting down.
TCAAAAAGGTTTATTCACGGGAACGTTCTAAAGTCAAGAATACAAAACAATTCATTTTATACTGACTTCTCACTCCCACACATTCACACAACCATATGCACACACATACACACACAAACAGACGCACATACCCACACACACATACAGACGCACACACATGTCCTGCTACGCACACACTGTCTGTCTCACTACCCAGCCGACAGAGATAGTGACATTGTCCTTGAGACGTACTCCCCGTTCTCTCCCAAATCTCTAGTCAGGTCGGCACCGAGCTCAGACAGTCTGTGTTTAAAATACAATAAAGACATATTGTTTTACCCTAATTCTGACTAGGACTACACATTTATTGATTATGATTGTATACATTCTAATCAATTCCATACAATTATATGTTTTAGGGCGGAATATTCAAATCATTCAATTAACAGACAATTCTCACCTATCAGGTGAATGTTGAATGCACCGAGCTGTCTGTTTTAAATCGTGGTGCACAGCTCGGACACACATGCATACCCCGCAAGACATACCACAAGAGGTCTCGTCACAGTCCCCAAGTTCAGAACAGACTATGAGAGGGACACAGTACTACATAGAGCCATGACTACTGACACAAGCAGTAAAATTTGATTTAAAAAACACCTTATGGAACAGCGGGGACTGTGAAGCAACACAAACATTGGCACAGACACTTGTGCGCGCGCACACACACACACACACACACACACACACACTATACATACACATGGATTTAGTACTGTAGATATGTGGTAGTGGTGGAGTAAGGGCCTGAAGGCACACAGTGTGTTGTGAAATCTGTGAATGTATCGTAATGTTTTAAAATTGTATAAACTGCCTTAATTTTGCTGGACCCCAGGAAGAGTAGCTGCTGCTTTGGCAGCAGCTAATGGGGATCCATAATAAATACAAATACACTGAATAGCAGGCTAGTGATTGCTTTACAATGCTTGCAATATAGCCACTGATTACTTCCAAACTACTCTTTGTTGAATTTGCGATTTCCAACTAGTTGTGTAATGTTTATGGCCGATGAGCACCTCTGTAATTTCTCTTCATTATTTCTCTTCATATGACAAGGATTACAAAGGATTTACCAGTAGATTGTCAACTTGATTCATGATGATGACTGCTACCTTGCTAGCTATGATTTTGAAAGTATGGCGTTGACATGATCAGTCCAATCAAAGCTGCAGTAGATATAACGTGATTTGACGTCATTTTATCTGTGGCCAATGACATTGAGCCTTTTTGGATGGGACGTCTAATGTAAACTCTATGGCAGCACCCAAGGGGATTTAATTTTTGATCTCTACCCTTATACAGTATTTGGCGGTGACGTAGTATCTCCATGAGTGACTGAACAATGAGCCAATCACAGCGTGACTAGAGAACATTACCAACCCCTACGCTCTGTATTTTCTTGTTTGTTATTTTACATTGTTTGCAAACTGATATGTGACATGTATATGTGACAATGCCAAAATACCATGCAAAAATATGTATTTATTTTTGCTAGAAAAGTGTGGTCGAAATGACGGGTCGCCACTGCTCTGTGGGTTAACTGAGACCTGCCTTGCATGTAAGTCTATCTCTCGTGAGGTATTAGCTACAGTATCTGCTGTACAGAAACTATTCCACAGTGGGTGGTAACCATATACACATAGTTCTGCAGTAGACTTATGATATAAAAACATCTGCTGCCAGTCAACATGCATGAGGACATGTCTGCCTGTCCTCTGATCATGCAGGTAACATCAGTGGATCAATCCTCTATACGTTGTCAAGGGGGAAGAATAATGAGTAAAAACGCTGTCCAAGCTCTGTCCCAATCCCAAACTAATATCACCCAGGAATACACTGGGTACGACACCTCTCCTTCAGCTCTCCACCTTTCCTTTCCTCTCTTCTTCTCTCCACTCTCATCCCAACCTAGGTCAAGTGACCTTCTCTGTTCACAATGGCATCAGTGACGGAACTCGAGGTTTATACATGGGGTGGCCAAGGTTACTTCAGGGGGTCCATAGACCAATTCAGAAAATGTGTGTATAACCCTAACCTGGCATCTAAGGAGCATGAATGAATCCTATGATTGCTGATTAGAGGTAGAAGTGATAATTCACTTAACCTGGAGTTCTTCGATGTGGCAGATAGTGTGGTCCAAAAAGGTTACTTCACTAGAATATTTTAACATACTATGAATAGATAGTGTCTCTGCCTCGGAACGGCAGCTCAATTTCTTTCTCACACACACACACTGTACTCACATACTGAAGAGACTTAGGTCACTCTGTTTTCATGAATATATAATCTGGGTCTTTAAGTGAACATCTAAAATATTTTCAGAAAATAAATCTCAAGCACCAAGGAGATAAGATAGCATTTTTGTTACATAAATTTGCATAGTTTATTTACAAAAAAACACTGCAATTTGACATACCAGGTACCAAACAGAAATGGACTTCAAAAATTTAAATAACTTTGGTGCCCATCAATATTACAAACTTACAGTAACATACTTATTCTCATATATATATTATGTTAACTAATAGCAAAGAAAACTTTTGGAATTGGCCAAATCAAGACCAAATTAAAACTGTGTGACATGATACCCTTTGGATTTATAATTTTAGAATGTCAGTGTACTAGCTAGTACACAGTGCAGGTTTGAATCATGACCAGAGAGACCACCTAAGTGCCAAATTATCATAGGTAGATTTAAAACAGCATAATTCTGAGGTTCTGGTGAGAACTGGCAAAATGTTTCACAAACTCATCCATGTTGAGGGAGCGTGCCCTCCTTAACTCAACAGATAATTTCTAGGTGACAACCTGTCATCAACCATTGTTGTTCTAAGGTGGATTTTAACCCATTTTAAAGCTGAGAAGCTTCTCTCGCAAGAAGCACTGCTGACTGGTGTAACAACAGAAATCTTAGGTCGAAATAGCTCAAGGAAGACCTCTTTATAAGGTTCGAGAAACACAACAAAGTCAAGGAGAGTAGACAGTCTGTCCCATCCACTTTTCTCTCCCCTATCAAGAAGCCACTTGCTTTAATGAACCTCATGTTTGAGGTCCTCTACATCTGACTCAAAGGTCTGAGCAAAGGCAAACAGAGGCTCCTCATTCTTGTATGTTGTACTCTTTGGGTTGAGAGACTGAACCCCTTGCATTATCTCACAATTCTTATTTGAAAAACGCCTCTGCAGCTCAGCTGTGAGACTGTCAAGCACCTGATAAAAGATAGCTCTTTGGAAGCTCTCACCATCACTTTGGTCACTATTTTTCTGTCCTACAGTGCTCATTGTCGAGTCGTGAAATCTTAAGCTTGTTTTAGGCTGTCTTTTACACACTGTTTATATACTTATTTTGCAATGCTCTGCCATCTCTTCAACCTCTTTCCATAGTTCTCCAAAGTGACCCTCACTTCTGTAGTCCTGTAATGTGTCTGTAAGGGCACCTACTAGATCCACAGCCCTTGATAGGTCAAGAGAGATTGATTGGAGCATGTCAGAAAGACATTTGGCATCACCAAGCACTTTACAAAAGGTAACCAAGAGCCCTATGAAATGTAAATCTGTCTGAGAAAGAAGGCCACTTGTCTCCACTGATCTATCACCACTAATTTCAAGTGTGATATGTCTCCTGTCTCAGACTCCAGTATTTATGCTACAGTAGTTTATGTGTCGGGGGGCTAGGATCATTCTGTTATATCTGGAGCATTTCTCCTGTCTTATTCGGTGTCCTGTGTGAATTTAAGTATGCTCTCCCTAATTCCCTCTTTCTTTCTCTCTGAGGACCTGAGCCCGAGGACCATGCCTGAGGAATACCTGGCCTGGAGACTCCTTGCAGTCCCCAGTCAACCTGGCCGTGCTGCTGCTCCAGTTTCAACTGTTCTGCTTGCGGCTATGGAACCCTGACCTGTTCACTGGGCGTGCTACCTGTGGCTTGTGTACTTAGCATTGCCACATGCATTCATCCTTTTCTCTATGACAAGGTCATGCTTTACTATTTCCTCTAAGATTGTCAAAAAAAATTACCGTTGTGAGAGTCAGACTCTCGATGACCTCTCTGAGCTATATATTGAGTGGCAGTTAATAGGAGCACATCTGCAATTGTTTTAATGTAAGTACAGTTTTCCTCCACTTTATTTTTCCGGTCCTCAATTCTGACATCTAACATTGAATTGCTGTCAATAGCCCTTTTATGCTGATTCCAAGCATACATAGCATTGATATGATGCTCTGCCTTCGCATGGAACTTAAACAGCACCTTTTTCCAGTTACAAAAACCTGACTGATGTGAAGGCAGATTCAGGTGTATTGGGCAGAGAAAAATGCCTACAGGAAAAACAATAAGTTGAATGTTGACTTAGAATATTCAAGGCATGATTTGTCCTTACACCAGGAGCTGTTGAAAGCCCTTTTCCTAGTACCATGCTGAGTTCTGGGAAACGTTTTCAATCATGGCAGTACAGGACCCTTGACTCTGGATCTTGAAATACATGTTAAATAATATGTTATATCTCTATGGAAATTTATAATGAAGGGATCCACAAGATTAGATACTAACAGCTGCTAAATAAAAATGTGTAGTTTCAAGTATAAGCCTGTCCTACCATTGGGTCCTTTTGGAACAGTATACCTGGTGCTTGATGCAGGTGGGAGGGGCTTGATGACATCTCCTGGCAGCTCTGGCTCACTGTCTTGTTCAGAGCCAGAGGTCTCAGTATCATCCCTTGATACATCTATTACATTAAAATAACACAAGAACCAGTACTGTATTATCACAATAAAAATGCCACAGCCATCAAAAGAAGAACACACATGAATCAACAACCAACACTTTAAAGTGAGACTTGGTCCTTCTGTAGCTCAGTTGGTAGAGCATGGCGCTTGTAACGCCAGGGTAGTGGGTTCGATCCCCGGGACCACCCATACGTAGAATGTATGCACACATGACAGTAAGTCGCTTTGGATAAAAGCGTCTGCTAAATGGCATATAACTTAATCTGAAAATAATTTATTACAAACTGAAGCTAAACTTAAATTCTGAACTCGGCATGTGACTGACTGCCTGGTTGATGGGGGTGGTAGACTGGGTCCTTGCAAATTCTGACCACACTGACTAGCCTCAGGTTAGGGAGCTGCTCTGGGGTCGGTAGGGATGCAAGGGCTGAGATCCGTTTGCACCTGATCTGCCCGTTTGTGCTTCTTTAGAAATTAGTCTCATAGCTCAAATTTCTGATCAATTTGATGTCATTTTAATTGACATTTTTTTTTGTACTTTTCTTTATAAAAACACGGACATTTCTAAGTGACCCCAAACGTTTGAACGGTAATGTATATAGAGATTGTTTCCAAAGTTTGATATCTTGGCATTTAGTTTATTTTCCCTTCTTGTTTTATACAGTAGGCCATGCACTCAAAAGTGAGTCTTCAAACTGATAAGCCTATATGTTGTCATTGCAGGAAGAGAAAAGATTAACCAAATCACAGCGCATTTATGACACTAACAGAGCTTGCACAGGTTCCTTGATATGTGCACTACCACCAGTGGGCCAAAGTGCAGCACAGCTGAAATTATCTACCAAAGATAGGGGCTTGCAGGAGAACAACATACCACAGAACAATGGTGTTTCCATTGATAATGCACCTGTTAAAAGGTGCTATGAATTCCTTCACTCAAGAAGGTTAAAGGACAATCCAAACATCTATGTCCATGCATGGCCGTCGCGTCATCCACAACACTGCCAAAAAGTCTGGACAGGGTTTTTCCTGAGGTGTGTAGTGTACGGAGGAGATTTATTTATGCTTTGATTTACTTAAATTCAGTATAATTCCAAGCAAGAACATTTATCATGGAATGATTGAATGAAAATTGTTTGAGTACAAGTTATTTTGCAGGTGTCCAAATTTGATGTTGAGGACCAGGTCAACACTTTAGCCAAAGCCACTTATATTTTCGTAGTTGTTGAAATACCCAACAGAGTACATTTGAGTGGTTTGAAATTCGCATGTCATATTTCCCCGAGCAGGAAATCTCACTCAAAGCCATCATCCTGGGATGTAGTTAGTTGCACACCCTTGGCCGAACGCGGTGAAACATCTTAAACTGTAAGAAATCCGTTTTTTTTTTAAACGGTAGATATTTTTTCCCGTTTGCTCGCCATAAAGCTAGTTAAGGAGGCAAATTGTCTTTGCAGCATGGATGGAGGATACTTTATGTACGAGCCGGTCCACAAGTGGATTACCTCGAAAGCACACAAAGTCCAGACGATACTGATACTCCTGACCGGCTGCCTAGGCTACATATTGGCTTTTTCACCAACACCCAATAGCAAGGGCTAAACGTTTCGTGTCCCTGTTTTAACAGGGGGCGTAGGACGGTCTTTAACGTATTTCAGATGGCTAGCTACTGTTGTCGTTCGCTAGATTTTAAGATAGAGTTTAAATAAGTATTGTAAACCGAATTGACAATTAGTACAGAAAATGTTTCCGTTAACACAAACGGTTAAATATTTTCTTATCCTCGGAATATGCTAGATTTGTTGTTGTTGAAAAAGCTAGCTTGTTCTCAAACAACGACGTGTCGACCTCACGGTTGTGGAAGTGGGAACAAATATTTGGTTCCTGATGTCGTTGTTGTACCCCATGCTACAGGGTTACGCCACAGGAAAAAAACAATCATATTCGTTGAAATACATGACACTCCTCCCCCGGATCGTAATAGGGTGCACCCTTCTCGGATCGTGTACAACCCTAACTAGATAGGAATACTGAAACTGCATAACAACTTTTGTTAAAAATGTGAGTGTTTTTTGTGTAACCCTTTCACTTTGGTACCAAATCGAAATATTTATAACAGACGAATTTACTGGGTGTTGAAAATAGGACATTGTTTTGACTTATCCTGCTAGGGGATTGGGTTGTCGTAACTAGCTACTTGATACCAAACGTTAGCTACTAGCTAGCTAAACAATTAATCAAGGGTTGGCAAATCCTACATTCTTTTTTGACAAATAGCCCCATACATTTGAGAAATAACCATTTCCCGAAAAGCAAAATAACCAACTATCAAACTTAAGGGGCTGGCGGATGCTGGATAGCTAACTACCACTGCCTACTAAGCTATTCTTATTCTCCTGGATGGAAAGCTTGTGTGCATGAGCACGCTTCCTTCCTGTACGTTCTGTTCTCTAGCTGGTGCAAATGGAGTCAACGATGGACCCAACGCCTAATGTCACAGATAACTTGTATAAAAGTAAGTAGTAAATGTTATTAGCTATTTTCTTTCGTCTCATCTAGTTACCTACCGTAAGGTAAATTGTCACATGCATACAACTGCAGGCTGTTGTGCTAGTGAAGTAATTTATTCAATGGGTTGTTTTTATCCCCTCTGCTTCCGTTGTAGCGATACACAACGTGGACACCCCTTTAAATTAGTGGATTCGGCTGTTTCATCCACACCGGTTGCTGACAGGTGTTTAAAATCGAGCACACAGCCATACAATCTCCATAGACAAACATTGGCAGTAGAATGGCCCGTACTGAAGAGATCAGTGACTTTCAACGTGGCACCGTCATAGGATACCACCTCTCCAACAAGTCAGTTTGTCAAATTTCTGCCCCGGTCAATGAAGTGCTGTTATTGTGAAGTGGCTCAGCCGCTAAGTGGTAGGTCACACAAGAGGGCCGCCGAGTGCTGTAGCACGTAAAAATCGTCTGCCCTCTATTGCAACACTCACTACCGAGTTCCAAACGGCCTCTGGAAGCAACGTTCGCACAAGAACTAGAGCTGTTCATTGGGCGCTTCATGAAATGGGTTTCCATGGCCAAGCAGCTGCACACAAGCCTAAGATCACCATATGCAATGCCAAGCATCCGCTGGAGTGGTGTAAAAGCTTTCCGCCATTAGCTTGGAGTAGTGGAAATGCGTTCTCTGGATTGATGAATCACGCTTCACCATCAGGCAGACCAATGGACGAAACTGGGTTTGCGGATGCCAATAGAACCTACCTATCCAAATGCATAGTGCCAACTGTAAAGTTTGGTGGTGGAGGGAAAATGGTCTGGGGCTGTTTTTTTTATTGTTCCGGCTAGGCCCCATAGTTCCAGTGAAGGGAAATCTTAATGCTACAGCATAAATTACATTCTTGATGATTTTGTGCTTTGAAATTTGTGGCAACAGTTTGGGGAAGGTCCTTCCCTGTTTCAGCATGACAATGCCCCCATGCACAAGCAAGGTCCTTACAGAAGAACTTGACTGGCCTGCAAAGAGTCCTGATCTCAACCCCATCGAACACCCTTGGGATGAATTGGACCGCCGACTGTGAGTCAGGCCTAATCGCCCAACATCAGTGCCCAACTTTATTAGTGCTTTTGTAGCTGAATGGAAGCAAGTCCCCGTAGCAATGTTCCAACATCTAGTGGAAAGCCTTACCAACAGAGTGGAGTTTGTTATAGCAGCAAAGGGGGGACCAGCTCCATATTAATGCCCATGATTTTGGAATGAGATGTTTGACTTTCAGGTGCCCACTTACTTTTGGCCATGTAGTGTATCTAGTTGCAGCAAGCTATGGACTATTAGGTTATTACAATCCAATGTGTTTTGTTTACAGTGACTGAAGAGGACGTCAAGAGGTTAATAGAACTGCGTTCCTCCAATGAGGCTCTTTTCACAGGAAAAAGAAATGCTGCCAAGGTTGCCTGGAAGTATGTGCGGGTTGTCATATGTATGAAATTGTATACACCAGTATACCACAATCAGGATTGTAACTGTTTTTTTTTATCTTTCACTATGCAGTGCAATTCTAAAGGGATTAGGTCTTGAGGGAAAGCTGACAGCTGACCAGATTGCCAAAAAGTGGGAAAATCTGAAGACTAGATACAAGGTAAAGTGTGTGTGCACTTGGAAGAAGGAAGTTGGGTGTTTACTGATATTGTAAATATTTACTGATCATATCGTCAAAACAAAAAAGCTTCATCCCAGCAGAGGAGGCTGGTGGGAGGAGCTATAGGAGGACATGCTGATTGTAATGGCTGGAATGGAATTAATGGAACAGAGTCAAATGTGTGGTTTCCATATGTTTGATACCATTCCATTAATTCCATTCCAGCCATTACAATGAGCCTGTCCTCCTATAGGACCCCCCACCAGCCTCCTCTGCATCCCAGTCATAGTCCTACTTCTGTGTTTGTCTTTTTTCCTTTAGGATTTAAAATACCCTTTTCTTGGCAAGGACACTGTTTCTACTAGCATAGCCTCCTGGCCATGGTTCCAACTTATGGATGAGGCCATGGAAGGACGCCTCTTCAACAGCGCCCACGTTTTGGCGGTGGAATCTTTGGGTGGTGAGGATCCGAGTGCTCCCTCGCCATTAACCAACGAGAGAGAACAGGGGACCGAGGGTGCTGACATTTTGGAGTTCTTGATCAAAACGGAGATGGAGGACAGTGCAGGGACAGGGAACTTGGAAAACAATGCAACAGTTAACACTGATGCAACTCAGACTGGGGCATCTACTACTATGGGCTGGCGAAGAATGTCAGAATGCTCATATAAAAGTAAGTAAGTGAGCTGAGCATGCTCTGTGATTGTGTTGATAGGTTGACAGTTAATGATTTATTCAACCTTTATTTGTCCAGGAGGTCTGTCTAGATTCTAGGTCTTTAGTAATTGTAGTTATTGATTGTTAGCAAGCTTGCTGCAAAAATAGTGTTACTTGATACAAGGTAATCATTCATATTACTGACATTGTTTCTTGCTCAACAGTGACAGAGCAGGAGACGGAGAGAATGATAAAGCTGCGTGCCGTGAATGAGGCCCTCTTCACAGGCAGAAAACATACCGCTAAGCCAGCCTGGAGGTGAATATGTCTGGGAGGGACGGATACAGACCATATTATTGCCAAGCACATTCTGTTATTGTCTGTCCCTAATCCACCCCTAGCTCTTTCACACTTACATATGTCTGAAAGGACTGGACAGGCTAGTTAGGAAGACCTTTTTATCTATCAGAAGGTAAAATGGAGCTAGTACCCTATTGCTTACACCTATTTGATCATTTCAGATTTCGTTTAGTGTCCTAACAGAATTGTTTTGCAAATTATTGTCTCAAGTTAACCATTGTTGTTTGTCTCCATGTTTTCATACAGAGCTATTTTGAATGTGTTGGGTCTTCAGGGAAAGGTGACTACTGACCAGCTAGCCAAAAAGTGGGATAATCTCAAGAGGCGATATAAGGTAGTGTGAGAGAGTGATGACAGTACTCAACTAGTGCATTTGTGTATGTAACTTGTATTGGTGAACTTTTATTGTAGTGTATAAGAAACATTCTCCTAGTCTGTTGAAGTTATTATTGATTCACAATGTATCTCGCATCACCTCCTGCACAAATCTCCTCGCAATTCCACTCCACACTGCTCTGTCCACTGTGTTGTTCCTCTTTTGGAGCAGGAGTTGAAATGTCCAGCCCGCGGCATGGAGAGCAACCCAAATTCCTGGCCCTGGTTCTACCGCATGAATGATGCTGTCGAGGGGCGTTTCGCCGGCTGCGCCCCCATCCTGACGCCAGTAGTAGAGGAGGGTGATGAGGAGTTTGAGCCCTCTCCACCACCAAGGAAGAGGGCTCGTCGGACACCAGGGAGGGGGGGGATGTCAGAGTTCTTGACAGAGTCAGAAATGGATGAGCTGGTAGAAACAGAGGATCGGAACGGTGCAGTCATGTTCCCAGGGTCCGCCATAGGGGAGTATCACAGGACCACAGAATTCTCATATAAGCGTAAGTGATGTTTTTCCTTTTTTAAAGGGATGATTTGCTCAAAGTACAATATGACTGTACAAAATCAATATGATTTCCCACTTAGGCTGGTATTGGTTGACCCAGACAGTTTTTAAAGTGCATGTTTGAGTTATTTAGCTACGTTCACCATCTTGTGACCCGAACACGGAACCCAAACCGGCTGCGCTCGTGCATTATGCACTATCGTGCATACATTTATGTTTGTCCCCCTACACCAAACGCGATCACGACACGCAGGTTAAAATATCAAAACAAACTCTGAACCAATGACATTAATTTGGGGATAGGTCGAAAAGCATTAAACATGTATCGCAATTTAGCTAGTTACCTTGCACTTGCTAGCTAATTTAATTTGTCCTATTTAGCTAGCTTGCTGTTGCTAGCTAATTTGTCCTGGGATACAAACATTGAGTTGTTATTTTACCTGAAATGCACAAGGTCCCCTACTCCAACAATTAATCCACACAGCAGGTACCCACGTGGGTGATTGAAAGACTGTTTTGCCAGTTGTCGTGGTAATACTATGAAAGTTTAGATGCCGATCACCATATAAGTTCAAAGATGAAAAGTTCAAAGATGAAAAGGCCTGGATGGAGCAGAGATGACTAGAAACAATTCGGTTGGCAATTTTATGTGTGGATTAATTGTCGGAGTATACGACCTTGTGCATTTCAGGTAAAATAACAACTCTATGTTTGTATCCCAGGACAAATTAGCTAGCAAGTGCAAGCTAACTAGCTAAATTGCCATATATGTTTAATGCTTTTCGACCTGTCCCCAAATTAATGTAATTGGTTCAGAGATAGTTTTGATATTTTAACCTGCGTGTTGTGATCGCGTTTGGTGTAGGGGGACAAAATACATTTATGCACGATGGTGCACGCGCGCAGCCGGTTTGGGTTCCGTGTAAGCCTTATGAATTATTGGTAATATTTGAACTAGTAGCAACAATAACTAACTGATTAACAGCTTCTATCTCCAGGCCATCACTGTTAAACAGTTACCACTAGCCAACCTCCGCCGAGTACCCTGCCCTGAACCTTGGACAATGCCACTACCCAGCTACCACCCAGTACTCTACCTTGCACTTTAGAGACTGCTGCCCTATGTACATAGTGATTTAACACTGGTCACTTTAATAATGTTTACATACTGTTTTACCCACTTTATATGTATATACTGTTTTCTAGTCATGGCTTATCCTATATAACTACTGCTATATACACTTTTTCTATTCACAGACAATCCATACCGTCTATACACACCATTCGCATACATATAGTACCAGTCAAAAGTTTGGACACACCTACTCATTCCAGGGTTTTTATTTTTTTTCTACTATTTTCTACATTGTAGAATAATAATGAAGACGTCAACTCTATGGAATCATGTAGTAACCAAAAAAGTGTTAAATCAAAAATCATTTTTACATTTGAGATTCTTCAAAGTAGCCACCCTTTGCCGTGAAGACAGCTTTGCATATGCTTGGCATTCTCTCAACCTGCTTCATGAGGTAGTCACCTGGAATGCATTTCAATTGATAGATGTGCCTTTAATAGTTAATTTGTGGAATTTCTTTCCTTAATGTGTTTGAGCCAATCAGTTGTGTTGTGACAAGGTAGGGGTGGTAAACAGAAAATAGCCCTATTTGGTAAAATACCAAGTCTATATTATGGAAAGAACAGCTCAAATAAGCAAAGAGAAACGACAGTCCGTTACTTTAAGACATGAAGGTCAGTCAATGCGGAAAATGTCAAGAACTTTGAGTGTTTCTTCAAGTGCAGTTGCAAAAACCATCAAGCACTATGATGAAACTGGCTCTTGTGAGAACTGCCACAGGAAAGGAAGACCCAGAGTTACCTCTGCTGCAGAGGATGAGTTCATTAGAGTTACCAGCCTCAGAAATTGCAGCCCAAATAAATGCTTCAGAGTTCAAGTAACTAACACATCTCAACATCAACTGTTCAGAGGAGCCTGCATGAATCAGGCCTTCATGTTCAAGTTGCTGCAAAGAAACCACTACTAAAAAGGACACCAATAAGAAGAGACTTGCTTGGGCCAAGAAACATGACCAATGGACATTCGACTGGTGGAAGTCTGTCCTTTGGTCTGATGAGTCCAGACATAAGATTTTTGGTTCCAACCACCACGTCTTTGTGAGACGCAGAGTAGGTGAACGGATGATCTCCACATGTGGGGTTCCCACCGTTAAGCATGAAGAAGGTGTGTGGGTGCTTTGCTAGTGACACTCAGTGATTTCTTTAGAATTCATGGCTACCACAGCATTCTGCAGCATTACGCCATCCCATCTGGTTTGCACTTAGTGGGGCTGCAACTCAAAATTAGTAAAGTTTTACTTATGTTTGGTATTCTCAGTGTATATTCTGGTCCTGATGCTTATTTCCGGTAATGCTATCCATTTTGCCATGGGGGTTTTGTTCTGTGTATTTAAATACTGTATTCTCAAAAGCTCATTATATTGCATTTTAGTTACAGTCAGCATCCATTTTAGTTAGTCAGCAAACACTGTATGTGTATACTGGATTCTTGACAGTGCGCGTATAGATTGCATTTGGGTTACAGTGCTATTTGGGTTGGTTGTTGGATTCATTTGGACATTTTCTTGTTTTTTTTATATGTATTATTATTTGTGTACTTGATTTACATTTGACTACATTGTTAGGAGCTATTATTATAAGCATTTCGCTGTACCCACTATAACATCTGCTAAACTGTGTACCCGACCGACCCGATTTAACTTTGATTTGAACAAGTTATTTCGATAACACGTCTTTGTGAAGAATGACACTAGTTATATTTGCTTGCATTACAGTGACTGAGGAGGACACCAAGAGATTGATAGAGCTGCGTGCTTCTAATGAGGCTCTTTTCACAGGAAAGAGAAATACTGCCAAGCCTGCTTGGAGGTGAGTTGGCTTGTGTTGGAAGAAAGTATTTGGCTAAATAAAAATCTGCTATTTCCAGTCTATGTACTCGGTTTATTTTGTAAATCCCTTATTTCTCTGCAGGGCAATAGTGAAAGAGATGGGCCTCGCAGGCAAGTTGTCTGCTGATCAGGTCTCTAAAAAGTGGGACAACCTGAAGACAAAATTCAAGGTAACGTAACTAGTGTGTGTCTATGTACAATCTCACCCTATTTGTTAGAGCCTGTGGGTTTACTTGCGCATGTATGTAAACATCCATGCTTATTTGTGGTACCGGAGGATGGGTAAGTCTCTAAGTTTTATCTCCCAATAAATGTATATCTTCTTTTGTCCTTTAGGACTTGAAGTACCCGCCACGTGGCATGGAGAACCAGAGCAGCCCTGCCTCCTGGCCTTGGTTCCAACTTATGAACGATGCCTTCGAGGGCCGACTGGCCGGGAGAGCCCCCAAAATAACACCTGTATGGGTTAGCGAGGAAGACTACTTGTTTGTATCCTCGCCGATGCCTACAGAGAGAGACCCGTGTCCCATGCCAGAGAGTAGTGGGATTTCTGAGCTGGTAGAGGCAATGGGACCAGGGGACACAGATGTCGATGGAACTGTTACGTTCATTGATGCCAGTGGAGAGGAGTGCCCCACACCTTTGGAATTCTCCTATAAAAGTCAGTACCATTCTTCATGTCTCAGAATGTACTTTTTAAGGAGGATAAAATCATTTTAAAATGTAAAACTTCAGGAGTTTAAAATGTATGACTGTTGACAAGATGAGGTAAACAAATATCCACTTTATTTTTGTTTTGATGACAGTGACAGAGCAGGATACGAGGAGGCTGATCAAGTTGCGGGCTGCCAATGAGGTTCTCTTCACTGGGAGGCGAAATGCTGCCAAGACTGCATGGAAGTTAGTAGGATGTAGTATGAAAATAAATGTCAATGACAATGCAATGAAATCAGATATGCATTATCAAAACTCATTGATCATGTTTGTGTGCAGGGCCATTTTAAAAGAGTTGGGTCTCCTGGGAAAGGTGTCAACTTACCAGGTGGCCAAGAAGTGGGACAACTTAAAGAGGAGATATAAGGTAAACGATCAAGTGTTTGCTTGCTGCTAATGTGTGCAACATGAAATAAACCAAACTGCAAATGGATCAAAATCTGAATGTCTTTAGTGAAGGACCAATCCTTCCTAATGCACATGCATTGCTCAAACACTGTAGTCTGCTCTGTGTTTGTGTTCTATAGTTTGTCCCCTGTTGTTCTCTGAACAGGACCTGAAGTACCCTCCTGTGGGCATGGAGAGCATGGCAGACAATGCTGCTTCCTGGCCATGGTTCTACCTCATGAACGAGGCCATGGAGGGCCGCCTCGCTGCCAGCGGTCCTGTCCTGACCCCTATAACGGATGGCGACGACCCAAAGCCTTCCCCTTTACAGCCCATTCGAAGTAGAGGACGCCCGTTGCTGGACAGAGGTGACACCACACTGGAGTACGACCAAGAGATGTATGCGGACCCCGCCACAGAGGAGTGCCACCGGGCCACAGCGGAGTGTGAGAGGGCCCTAAGAGAGGAGAGGTTGGGTGGGGGGCCAGCTGGGGCCACTGCTGCTCACAAGGGAGTGACACTGGAGAGAGAGTGGGAGATGGTGGAGAGGGAGAGGGCAGCGATAGAGGGGGATAGAGCGGCAGTGGACAGAGAGCGGCAGTGGCTGGAGAGCGAGAGAGCCAACTTGGCAAGAGAGAGGATGCTGTTGGAACAGGACAGGATGGCCCTGGGGAGAGAGAGAGAGGCCTTTGAGAGCCAGAGGGCAGCAGTGGCGATGAGCAGCGCTACAGTGGTGCACACTGGACACATCAACCACTGTGGGATGGGGATGTAGACTGATGTTATAGATGGATTGGAAGCAAAGGACTGATCAAGAGCTTTCAAGTTACTTGGAGAACAGACTTTTCAGCATGTTTTCACCTTATTGGCTCGAGATGAATCTCTTTTTACACTAAACTCTAAACTTAATGGATTGTTCAACTAAACCAGTGAGAGATTTCAATCAGTGACACTGCTCACTTGTTTTGAATGATATTTGGAAATTTGTCTGTTGTATTTCTTTTGACAGAAAAGGCTAATGATATAAGCCTTAAAGTTTTTGTGATTTGACTCAGTTATTCCAATGACCTCACATTGTCTTTTCAGTCTTGGTTGCAATTACAGTATATTGTAATAAATAAAAAAGGCACCGTACAGTGAGAACTGAATGCTTAAAACAGTTCTAACTTTTAAAATGTCTCTGTGAAAGCTGTTTTCACTTTCAAACAATTAAAACGCTGTAAAGTACTGCAAAAAAAGTATGGAAGTGAATTATTGTTTGAAAAATCTAATCACGGTAGGGGAGAGGGTTAAGTTGAGGCATTAAAAAAAACAAACATTTGGCATCACTCAGTCAAGGGAAATGTACGGTGCATTCGGGAAGTATTCAGCCCCCTTGACATTCCACATTTTACATAAATATTTAGACCCTTTGCACAGTACTTTGTTGAAGCACCTTTGGCAGCCTCAAGTTTTCTTGGGTATGACATTACAAGCTTGGCACACCTGTATTTGGGGAGTTTCTCCCATTCTCTGCAGATCCTTTCACTCTCCGTCAGGTTGGAAGGGGAGCGTCGCTGCACAGCTATTTTCAGGTCTCTCCAGAGATGTATGATCCAGATCAAGTCCGGGCTCTGGCTGGGCCACCCAAGGACTTTCAGAGTCTTGTCCCCGAAGCCACTCCTGTTGTCTTGGCTGTGAGCTTAGGGTCATTGTCCTGTTGAACCTTCGCCCCAGTCTGAGGTCCTGAGCGCTCTGGAGCAGCTTTTCATCAAGGGTTTCTCTGTACTTTGCCCCGTTCATCTTTCCCTCGATCCTGACTAGTCTCCCAGTCCCTGCCGCTGAAAAACATCCCCACAGAATGATTTTTCCATGTACAGTGCCTTAAAGTATTCATACCCCTTGACTTATTCCACATTTTGTGTTACAGCCTGAATTCAAAATGGATTAAATATTTTTCTCACCCATTTATACACTATACCCAATAATGACAGAATGACAACATGTATTTCAACGTTTTTGCAGATGTATTGAAAATTAAATACAAAAATATCTAATTTACATAGGTATTCAAACCCCTGAGTCAATACATGTTAATCACCTCTGACAGCTGTGAGTCTTGAGTAAGTCTAAGACCTTATGGATTGTACAATATTTGCGCATTCTTTTTAATTTTGTTCTTCAAGCTCTGCCAAGTTGGTTGTTGATCATTGGTAGACAGCTATAAGTCTTGCCATAGATTTCCCAGTCAATTTGAGTCAAAACTGTAACTACGCCACTCTGGTACATTCAATGTAGTCTTGGTAAGCAACTGCAGTGTATATTTGGCTTTGTGTTTTGTGTTATTCTTATTCTAAAACTGATTAAATAGTATTTTTTCCTCATTAATTGACACAATGACAAAGCAAACACAGGTTTTAAGAAATGTTAGGAAAATGTGTTAAAAATTAAATTGAAATATCACATTTACAAACCGTACCAACAGGGGTAAATGATCCTTGGTATGACCTTAAAACAATGCAATATGTTAGCTTAGTAGAAATCCAACCCTGGGCTATAGGGCAGGAATATGACCCTTCCATTTGAAAAGATAAATGTTTCTTCCATAGTTCAGAGAGAAATTGACCATTTTACAGTGTCAGAATGTCAAAGTAACAGTATTTTAACTTCTTCCAAGAATAACTGTTCATATACAATATGCAGCAGAAACATGTAATTAATATGAGAACATCAGGTAATAATCTGTAAAAGTCCCACAAATCCTCAATTGTGAAATGGGCCCCTGCCCACGGGCGAGTAGCAGCATAATGGACCATGACAGACAGAGAGGGGGAGACTTCACCTCAGACCAGCGTGGATGAAATTATGACATTACCTAGTCAAATCAAGCTTTATTTATACAGCACATTTAAGACATGGAATGCAACACAATGTGCTTCACAGGAAAAAAATTAAAACAATCAAAATAAAAACATTAACTACACAAAACTTAAGAGGATAACTCAAGAATGAACAAAAATGGAATTACTAAAAAGCACCCTGAGGAAAGGCAAAGCTAAAAATGTATGTTTTAAGATCTCTTTTAAATTTGTCCACAGTTTCAGCTCCCCTCAGATTCTCTAGCAGGGTATTCCAGAGGCTGGGGGCATAATAACTAAAGGCTGCCTCTCCATGCCTCTTGGTCCTAGGCTTTGAAGGCCAGTGGACCTGAGGGACCTACTCGGCACATAACTTAAAAGCATGTCTGACGTGTTGTGCACAATTGGGAATTGATTTAAAAACCAATATATCTTAAAATGAATTCTAAAACTCACAAGCAGCCAGTGCAGTGACCTTAAAACGGGTGCAATGTGTGCTCTCCAACTGGTCTTGGTCAGTACCTGTGCTGCAGCATTCTGTATGTTTTTCAGTTGACCAATGGCTTTCTTGGGTAGACCAGACAGGTGAACATTACAGTAGTCAAGCCTACTTGTAATAGAAGCATGGACGAGTCTTTCTGTACCAGCCTGAGAGAGAAACGGCTGCACCATGGTAATCTTTATTGCTCATTAATTAAAATGTGGGGCCATATTCTCAGATTCTCTCATTATGCTTTGGCTCCAACAATAAGTACCTCGGTCTTTAGCTGGAGGAAATTTTGAGCCATCCAAGTTTTTCAATCACTAACACAGTCTAATAATTTATCAGTGGAACTAAAATCCTCTGGTGATACAAGTTGTGTATCGTCTGCGTAGCAGTGAAAATCAATGCTGTGCTTTCTGATAACTCTGCCAAGAGGTAACATAAAACTGAACCGTACAGGACCCAAAATTGAACCATGTGGAACGCCACATGTGATACATATTTTCTTTGAGTTATGTTCACCAAGGGTGACAAACTCTCGAAAGGTTCAATGGGTCCTAAACCAATTTAGGACCAACAGTGTCAAATGCAGCACTTAAATACAAGAGTAGGACAGAGAGCTGTTTGGCTTCTGTGTTGGTTCTAAGATAATTTACCACTTTAAGTGTGTCTCTATGCTGTGGAGGGCCCAACAACCAGATTGGATTTTTTTTTAAATACAGTTTGCACTTAAAAAATGGTTGTTTGTAAACCAATTTCTCCAGAATTTTGTTTCAAGCGGCACATACGGATCATTAGTACATCAACCAAACAAACCAAATCCCCATTATACAGTGGCTTGCAAAAGTATTCACCCCAGAATTTGAGTGTGCATAACTATTCACCCCCCCCCCCCCGCCCCCCAAAGTTAATACTTTGTAGAGCCACCTTTTGCAGCAATTACAGCTGCAAGTGTCTTAGGGTATGCCTATATAAGCTTGGCACATCTAGTCCCTGGGACTTTTGCCCATTCTTCAAGAAAAAACTGCTCCATCTCCTTTAAGTTGGATGGGTTGCACTGGTGTACAGCAATCTTTGAGTCATACGACAGATTCTCAATTGGATTGAAGTTTGGACTTTGACTAGGCCATTCCAATTTAAATGTTTCCCTTTAAACCACTCAAGTATTGCTTTAGCAGTATGCTTAGGATCATTGTCCTGCTGGAAGGTGAACCTCCCAGTCTCAAATCTCTGGAAGACTGAAACAGGTTTCCCTCAAGAATTTCCTGTATTTAGCACCATCAATTATTCCTTAAATTCTGACCAGTTTCCCAGTCCCTGCCGATGAAAAACATCCCCATAGCATGATGCTTCCCCACCATGCTTCACTGTGGCGATGGTATTCTCAGGGTGAAAGAAGTGTTGGGTTTGTGTCAGACATAGCGTTTTTTTTATTTTTAGCAATTACTTTTTTTCTGGCTACTCTTCTGTGAAGCCCAACTCTGTGGAGTACATGGTTTAAAGTGGTCCTATGGACAGATACTCCAATCTCTGCTGTGGAGCTTTGCAGCTCCTTCAGGGCTATCTTTGGTCTCTTTGTTGCCTCTCTGATTAATGCTCTCCTTGCCTGGTCTGTGAGTTTTGGTGAGAGGCCCTCTCTTGGCAGGTTTGTTGTGGTGCCATATTCTTTCCAATTTATAATAATGGATTTAATGGCGCTCTGTGGGATGTTCAAAGTTTCTGATATATTTTTATATCCCAACCCTGATCTGTACTTCTCTATAACTTTGTCCCTGACCTGTTTGGATAGCTCCTTGGTCTTCATGGTGTTGCTTGCTTGGTGGTGCTGCTGCTTGCTTGGTGGTGGTGCTGCTGCTTGCTTGGTGCTGCTGCTTGCTGCTTGCTGCTTGCTGCTTGCTGCTTGCTGCTTGCTGCTTGCTGCTTGCTGCTTGCTGCTTGCTGCTTGCTGCTTGCTGCTTGCTTGGTGGTGTTGCAGACTCTGGAGCCTTTCAGAACAGGTGTATGTATACTGAGATCATGTGACAGATCATGTGACACTTAGATTGCACACAGGTGGACTTTATTTAACTAATTACTTGACTTTTGAATGTAATTGGTTGCACAAGATCTTAATTAGGGGCTTCAAAGAGGGTGAATACATATATATGCTTGCACCACTTTTCCATTTTTAGTTTAGTTTTAGTTTTTGAAACAAGTTATTCTTTTCATTTCGCTTTGGACTATTTTGTGTATGTCTATGACATGAAATCCAAATATATATATATATTTTTTAATTACAGGTTGTAATGAGACAAAATAGGAAAAATGCCAAGGGGGTGAATACTTTTTCAAGGCACTGTAGATAGTCCAGTGCAACTTCTAGCATGTGGTCAGTAGTGAAAAAAGTACCCAATTGTCATACTTGAGTAAAAGTAAAGAAACCTAAATAGAAAATGACTCAAGTAAAAGTGAAAGTCACCCAGTGAAATCCTACTTGAGTGAATGTCTAAAAGTATTTGGTGTTAGATATACTTAGTATCAAAGTAAATTAAAATGCTAAATATACTTAAGTATCAAAAGTAAAACTACGAATAATTTCACATTCCTTCTATTAAGCAAAACAGACAGCACCATTTTCTTTTTATTTATTTACGGATAGCCACTCCAACACAGACATAATTTACAAACAAAACATGTATTTAGTGAGTCCGCTAGATCAGAGGCAGTAGAGATGACCAGGGATGTTCTCTTGATAAGTGTAAATTAGACCATTTTACTGTCCTGCTAAGCATTCAAAATGTAACAAGTGTTTTTGGGTACCAGGGAAAATGTATGGAGTTAAAAGTACATTATTTTCTTTAGGATTTTTGTCAAGTAAAAGTTGTCAAAAATATAAATAGTACAGATACTTCAAACTACTTAAGTAGTTCTTAAGTATTTGTTCTTAAGGACTTTACTCCACTGACAGTTAGACACTGGAAATGAAAGCCAGAGATAGGTTTTTAAAGCTTTTGTTTGTATATTGTATGCTGTATTTATTCATTAACATGTTGCTTATTGGTATATTTGTTAGCCAATTTATCTGCTTTTGTAGATTAACCTGTATATTTATCTGCTTTTTGAAGTGTGATTGTACTCAATATTCTATGTGACTATAAAACAATTTGCACTAAATAATAAAATGTCATGTTTTTTATTGAAACTATTATGAGTAGAAGTTATTTTTAATACAGACAGGAGTATTTCACGATGTGTCAATGCAGGCAGCCATTTCAAAACTTTGATCCACTCTGCCGGTGTGGTCTTCGATTTGTGCTACAAGTTATTTTCTTCGAACAATAATGTGTACTTTTTAATATTTTCAATGTTGGGACTGTACCGTATAATGTATGATTGTAATGTAAAAGAGTAGACCATCAAATCACCAGTACATCCCTGAAAATAGGTGGCGATAATGTCCTGATAACTGCGCTGTCAATGTAAACAAACCCAAAAGAAAGAAGAAGAGACGCCACTCAATGTACAATAAATATTTTCCTACAAAAAGCTTTGCATACTGATTGATAGCAGGGACTGTTATTAGTCAAAAATGGGTAAGATTCGTTGCTACTTTACAGTTTGCTTTTAGAGTTGACAAATGTTTTACATAAAATCAATGTTTAGCCACTGATTAATGTCTGACCATCATCTGCCAGCGTGTTATCTTAATATTTGGTTGTATGCCTTAGTGTTAGCATTAGTTAGCTAGGTAGGCTGTTATGGTAAATGTACGATTTCCTATGAATAAATTATGATTATTTGGTTATTCTTTGAGGTATGCCAGACGAACGTTTGCTATCCAGTCAATGTCTTAAATAAGATGTCGATATGTTGCTCTACTAACTGGGTCGTTCCACTAGTAGAGTACATTTTGGGTAGTGTCCAATAAAACTATTCATTTCACCTGACACTATGTCATAAAGAGCATATTTTCAACTTCATAAAAAAAACATGTTTTCCCATCCGAAGGGGTTTTAAGATGGGAAAAATGTTTTCATGTTTTTCAGATTTATAGGAATATTTGAACCCACTTAACCCCAACCTTTCCTAACATTTTAACCATCATTGCAAAGCCCTAGTTATTTTGTTGCCATATTCTGTTGTTGTTTTTTGTGAAACACTGAGCAGTCGAGCAACACACACGTTAACCCTCTTGCCCATAGATAGATTAAATAGAAATGTTTTCATTTTAATCTGCTGAAGCTTGCATTCAATTGCCCCTCCCTGTTGCACACAACACGTGTATATTCTCCCTGTCAGGAGGGGATTTATGTGTGATTTAAGATGATAACCTCAACCCTTTTACTTTAAAGGCACTTTATTGGCATTTGGTCTTTTCTTTTACTTGCAAATGTTTATTTTTATTTTTTTAAATCTAAAAGTGCCTTTGAAGTAACAGGGTTGACCACAACAGGGTTGAGGTTTTTATGTAAGCTTGTGTGCAACATGGAGGGGCAATTGAATGCAAGCTTCACACAAATTGAAACTGTTAAAACATTTTTTTTCCAATCTGTCTATGTACAACATGTTAACGTGATGCTCGACGGGCTCTGTTTTCCACCACGAAAGAAAATGGCAACAACATAACTAAGGCTTTGCAATGATGGTGAAAGGCTGGGGTTAAGTGATCTTCCTAGGAGTCTGAGAAACATGACGAGGGGCATGTTAAAAGGCAGATTCTTGATACTTTAGCAAGTCTTTATTCATATAAAAATCTGATTTAGAGAATTTTCCATGTGGTCTATATTAAATGGCACGCCAATAATGGTGTACAATTTCCACTTAAAATATCAAAGGGAAACACCCTTACATATTCAAGAAAGGAATAACTTTCTGACACGTGAATGTGCATGCGTACCAGACCGTGCTTTTATGTCTTTAGTGGAATTCCTTTCACGATGTGATGCATTTAGCAGACCTGACAGTTGACATTAGTGTTTGTCCTTTGAAGTTATCTGTATAGTTTGACAAATGTTATGAGTAAAGTATTACCACTTTAATCTTCTTTATCCCTCCTGTCTTGTTAAATCTAGGTGGGTTCTTCTCCAGTCTTTTTTCTGGCCTGTTTGGCACCAGGGAAATGAGGATACTGATCCTGGGGTTGGATGGAGCTGGGAAAACCACAATCCTTTACAGACTTCAAGTTGGGGAGGTCGTCACCACTATTCCCAGTGAGTGAAAATAACTTCTTCTCAGTGCTGAGGAACACTCACACTGATGGCCTAACTCCTGCATGCCCATACGATGGTATGTCTTGCAACAGATAAATTGGTCACTGAAATGGCTCATGCAGAGAATGACATGCAAAACAGTTACGATTAACCTACAATACTAGAAATTAGTTGACTTACCACTCTCTTCTTTTTCAGCCATTGGTTTCAACGTGGAAACGGTGACATACAAGAATCTGAAGTTCCAGGTGTGGGATCTTGGAGGGCAGACCAGTATTAGGTATTGAGACATTCCTGACTTCAACTTATTTATTGTAGCATATGTCTCACACATATCTGAATATTGCAACCATCAGCAGTCAGTTTGTCAAGAGTCAACCAACAAATGTATTGGTTACCCAAATTTTCTTCTTGCATCTCTCTCTGTTTCAGGCCTTACTGGCGCTGCTACTACTCCAACACCGATGCTGTTATCTATGTAGTGGACAGCAGTGACAGGGACAGGATGGGAATCTCCAAGTCTGAACTGGTGGCTATGCTTGAGGTATTAGTAATGTGGCTTTAGTAGCTTGTATAAAAGCCTTCCATAGTTGAATATGTTTACTGGTCCCATGGCTCTCACTAGCTCTTTTTATCCATGTACTTGCTATATTTTGATGGAATTGTGAGCTAAACAGCATGTGCAGTCACAGACTAGGTTTCCAGATATAGAGGGCTCTGTCTGCATTCTCTCTGCAGGAGGAGGAACTGAAGAAGGCTATACTGGTGGTGTTTGCCAACAAGCAAGACATGGAGCAGGCCATGACTCCCACAGAGGTCGCCAATTCCCTGGGCCTGCCAGCACTCAAAGACAGAAAGTGGCAGATCTTCAAGACCTCCGCCACCAAGGGAACAGGGTTGGATGAGGCCATGGAATGGTAATGGAATTGGAACCAAATGAATGAGGCTGTTTAGTTAAGGGTGTGTGTGTGTGTGTGTGTGTGTGTGTGTGTGTGTGTGTGTGTGTGTGTGTGTGTGTGTGTGTGTGTGTGTGTGTGTGTGTGTGTGTGTGTGTGTGTGTGTGTGTGTGTGTGTGTGTGTGTGTTTCAGCTGTTAAGATGATAACAGTTTTAAATTATCATTAAATTAATAACATTGTTTGCATTAGGAACAAAGAATATGAGTGACAAGCTGAGGAGTCATTCAATAAACAACAACAAAACTGAATAATTTTTCTGTTTCTGCTTACTCCTTAGGCTGGTGGAGTCTCTCAAGAGCGGACAGTAACCTCAGCCTAACACCATGCAAATAAATGTGACTTCCCGCCGCATATTTATGCTAAATTAATTGTTAGAATCTTCGTAGGAGCATTGTTAAATCTCTGATGTTTCCCAAAACCATCGTTACTAAAGTTGCACTTGAACACGCTCATTATTTACCGACTGCCTCACCACTCGTAGAACAGTTAAGTGCATCGTTATGTTTTTGACCTTCTGTGTCAGTTTATTTACAGAAGATCTCTGCTAAACATAGAATCAAGATGTTCATCTCTCTGATTATGACTGCCGATAACTTCAGAACAAAGTTGACTACAAATACAAAGTTGCTAAAGTCTTTCCAATTGTTACAAGCAAGTAAGTGAAGGATAAAAATATGCTTCAAATTAAAACCGAGATAACTGCATTAAAAGATAAATAGGCTACATGGGTCTATGTATTTCAACCTAATTTAAATCAATGTCATGTTCAATCAATTGAATTCTATTTTGCCAATTATTGTCTGTACCTGTAATTTTTGCCTCAATATATTTTGATGTGTAACAACATGTGCGCAATGATGTGCTCAATGTGATTTTGTGCATTATTGGGTAAGCATTATAAGTTGCCTCAATATTTGCAGCCAACCATAGGTGGTAATATCTTTCTAGGAGCTGATGCATCATCAGGATTTTGGAATATGATTTGAAAGGAGAAAGTTGATTTGAGAGGAGCGCTGCTTTTGTTTCGATCCTATCAGTGTCAACACATGGTCTAACAACGCTTTTAGTGAACGTTCATTCTGCATGTTGTTTTGAGAAACGGACGTTACATCTTTGGCCGTTGTAAGAATGAGGCATCATTAAAACACTCCTAAACCAAGTACCATGGCTATCAGGAAACCGGGCCCTTAACTGAGTGGTTTGCCTTGTTGCAGGGGACATCTTAAAGATGGACTTTTTTTTTTTATTGCTGTCCCTGAGTCTGATGTTTTACATTAGTTCCTCTCGATTCCCCTTTTCTATTCCTAGTATATCTAGCTAGGTGGACTCGTTTTTGAGTGTATAGTGTGTGTGTGTGTGTATATATATATATTTTTTTTTACTTTTCTTTTTTTTAAAGTTATGGATATGTGGTTGTCTCTGTTTTTTTCTTGTGCTCATTATTCCAATACTCATTATTGGTCCTGATAAGTTGGGTTAATAGATTTTTAATATTTATTTATGTACCCTGATAATGGCGTTAGTGATAATGTAAATACACAATTATTCATTAAATAAATGAACATCGTATTTGCAAGTGATGGCGGTTACTTGTATTTGAATTGACATATTAAGTACGGGAGAATTTAACCACAGTTTTCATATTACCACAGAGTTGTCATTATCTTTGATATTATGGTCTCTTCAAAACCACTTCTGATGGTAACTTTTTTATGAAGTGATGTCGGAAGTGAACGCAAACAACATTACACGTCACAAACGGAAATAAAACAGAATGTTGTGGTTTTGGCGCTGGAAGAGAAAGGAAATTAGCAGCTGGTTAGCTAGCTGGCTGGAATGTTTAGTCGTTGTATTTTGTGAGATGGATTAACAAGAGGGCACTCGAGAACAAGGACCAATTGAATCGTAATCACGAAGTAAGGTGTGATCTTTGTGAAGGTATTAGTTTTGTTGTATTTATATTAGATCAGTCAACAGTCGTTAGCTAGCATACCACCAGGTAGCCACAGGCACAGTTAGCTAGCATACCACCGGGTAGGCACAGTTAGCTAGCCAACGCATACCAACAAGAGTGCAGTACATACTTGCCAGTAAATTAGCTAATGTTTACAGGCTCACACCTAGGGAATATCTAGCTAGGTACACTCATTGATATGTTTATGTAACGTTAAGACGTTACGTTCCCACAATATTTCAATCATGAAGCGAATGAGTTATCCTTATGCCGACAAAATAGTAATTTCAGAGTCAAATAAATGGGTATCCTATAGAACTATTCTAATTCCTTGGACAAATACAGGTAGTTATCTATCCTAGTTATCTTTTAATCTAGCTGCCTAGCTAGTAATCTGATTTAATCAGGCTGTAATACACAATTAATTTGTATATACAGTACAGTGACTTTAAAGTATTCACACCCCTAGAGTTTCTCAAAATGTGTTACAAGGTGGGATTAAAATATATTTAAATGTCATGTTTTTGTCCAATGTTCTACACAAAGTACTCTGAAATTCTAACATTTTGTATTAAAAATAAATACAAAAATAACACTAATATAGCTTAATTCGTTAAGTATTCAACCCCCTTGGTCAATACATGTTAGAATCACCTTTGGCAGGGTTTACAGCTGTGAGTTTTTCTGGGTAAGTCTAAGAGCTTTGCACACCTTTTCTAAGCAACTCCAGTGTATATTTGGCCTTGTGTTTTTAGGTTATTGTCCTGCTGAAAGGTGGATTTGTCTCCCAGTGTTTGTTGGAACACAGACTGAACCAGGTTTTCCTATAGGATTTTGCCTGTGCTTAGTTCTATTCTGTTGAGTTTTTTTATCCTGAAAAAATTCCCTAGTCCTTGCCGATGACAAGCACACACATAACATGATGAAGCCACCACCATGCTGGAAAATATGAAGGGTGGTACTCAGTGATGTGTTGTGGTGGATTTGCCCAAAACTTAACGCTTTGTATTCAGGACATAAAGTTAATTTCTTCACCCCATTTTTTCAGTTTTACTTTAGTTCCTTATTGCAAACAGGATACATGTTTTTCTGTACAGGTTTCCTTTTAACATTGTCATTTAGGTTAGTATTGTGGAATAACTACAATATTGATCTATAATTAACTTCACCATGCTCAAAGGGATATTCAATGTCTGCTTTTTTTTTACCCATCTACCAATAGGTGCCCTTTACGAGGCATTTCAAAACCATCACTGGTCTTTGTTTGAAATTCACTGCTCAATTGAGGGATCTTACATGTGTGGGGTACAGAGATGAGGTAGTCATTAAATTAATATGATTTTTGAATGACTACCTCATCTCTGTACCCCACACATACAATGATCTGTGCACAGTGTGTCCATGCAACTTATGTAATTTGTTAAGCACATTTTTACTCATTAACTTATTTAGGTTTGACCTAACAAAGGGGATACTTATTGACTGAAGACATTTCAGCTTTTCATTTTTTATTAATTTGTAAAAAATAGAGAGAAAATCATAATCCACTTTGACATTCTGGAGTAAGCCAGTGACAACAAAAAATCTTGATTTAATACTTTTTTAATTCCGGCTGTAACAACAAAATGTGGAAAAAGTGAAGGGGTGTGAATACTTTCTGAAGGAACTGTATATTTAACATTTTATTCTGAAAGCATAATTTCTCAAAGTTGGCATATTTATTCAATTTTTACCCAGGCCTCCTTTAAGACATCATATTGTTTAATCTGTAGGTGCTACACAGCAAACATTGGTGTCATATGAAGCTTTACCGCTTGCTCTGTAATGCGTAGTATTTAGATTTCAGTAACTTTTTCAATGCAATTTATGAATATTGAAGAATATAAAACATGAATATTGAAAACACACAATTTGATTTGGCAAATGTTTCAATGCATTGTTGAACATAATATATTAAATGGACATATCAATGTTCCAGAGTTGGCTGTCTGCTACTTTTAGAGTTATGATCCAATTTGTCAACATTACAAACAATGAATGTGGTAACCCATTTGCAGGATGTGCAGTGATACAAGTAAAAGGAAGGCTGTGATTGGTTACATTGCCTAGATTCCATTTTCTCTCCACAAATTGGGCCAAAATATAGCATAGATCCAGTCTAGGACTTGGATATGCTTGTAGAGTGTATCATATTCAAAAATGTATAAAACAAAAATAGCCAAATCCAACATTTTTTTGTTAAAATATTTCAATATTCATTTATTGACATTTTTATTGAAATAAAAATACTACTCATATTACAGAGCAAGTGGTAAAGCATCTACAGATGAAACATTATGGAGTCTTAAAGGTGGCTGTGGGAAGGCCAAAATGTCATAAGTATGTCAATTTAGATGAATTATTTCTCAATTATGCTTTTGGATTCAAATGTCAACAATCCTTCCTCCAAAAATCATGGTATTTTTGTTGTCACACACACACAGTTGAAATCGGAAATTTACATACACCTTAGCCAAATACATATTAACTCAGTTTTTCACAATTCCTGACATTTAATCCTAGTAGAAATTCTCTGTCTTAGGTCGTTACAATCACCACTTTATTTTAAGAATGTGAAATGTCAGTATAATATTAGAGAGCGGGATTTATTTCAGCTTTTATTTCTTTCATCACATTCCCAGGTCAGAAGATTACATACACTCAATTAGTATTTGGTATCATTGTCTTTACATTTTTTAACTTTGGTCAAATGTTTCGGGTAGCCTTCCACAAGCTTCCCCCAATAAGTTGGGTGAATTTTGGCCCATGCCTCCTTACAGAGCTGGTGTAACCGAGTAAAGTTTGTAGGCCTCCTTGCTTGTACACGCTTTTTCAGTTCTGCCCACAAATGTTCTATAGGATTGAGGTCAGGGCTTTGTGATAGCCACTCCAATACCTTGACTTTGTTGTCCTTAAGCCATTTTGCCACAACTTTGGAAGTATGCTTGGTGTCATTGTCCATTTGGAAGACCCATTTGCGACCAAGCTTTAACTTCCTGACTGGTGTCTTGAGATGTTGCTTCAATATATCAATATATCCATATACTTTTCCGACCTAATGATGTAATCTATTTTGTGAAGTGCACCAGTCCCTCCTGCAGCAAAGCACCCCCACAACATGATTCTGCCACCCCTGTGCTTCATGGTTGGGCTGGTGTTCTTCGGCTTGCAAGCCTCCCCCTTATTCCTCCAAACATAACGATGGTCATTATGGCCAACAGTTATTTTTGTTTCATCAGACCAGAGGACATTTCTCCAAAAAGTACGATCTTTGTCCCCATGCAGTTGCAAACCGTAGTCTGGCTTTTTTGTGGTTTTGGAGCAGTGGCTTCTTCCTTGCTGAGCGGCCTTTCAGGTTATGTCGATATTGGACTTGTGTTACTGTGGATATAGATACAAGGTCCTTTGCTGCTGTTCTGGGATTGATTTGCACTTTTCGCACCAAAGTACATTCATCGGAGACAGAACACATTTTTCCTGAGCTTTCTGACCGCTGCGTGGTCCCATGGTGTTTATACTTGCGTACTATTGTTTGTACAGGTGAATGTGGTACCTTCAGGCGTTTGGAAATTTCTCCCAGGGATGAAACAGACTTGTGAAGGTCTACAATGTTTTTCTCAGGTCTTGGCTGATTTCTTTTGCTTTTCCCATGATGTCAAGCAAAGAGGCACTGAGTTTGAAGGTATGTCTTGAAATACATCCACAGGTACACCTCCAATTGACTCAAATTATGTCAATTAGCCTATCAGACCCTTCTAAAGCCATGACACCATTTTCTGGAATTTTCCAAGCTGTTTAAGGCAGTCAACTTGGTGTATGTAAACTTCTGACCCACTGGAATTGTGATACCGTGATTTATAATTGAAATAATCTGTCTGTAAGCAATGACTTGTGTCATGCACAAAGTAGATGTCCTAACCGACTTGCCAAAACTATATTTTGTCAGCAAGAAATTTGTGAAGTGGTTGAAAGAGTTTTTTAGACTGCTCCATTACTGTTCAAAATGGTGTATCAAATGTGCCTAATTGTTTTATAGATACATTTAAGGACATAACTGTGCACTCTCCTCAAACAATAGCATGGTAATCTTTCACTGTAATAGCTACTCTAAATTGTACAGTGCAGTTAGATTAACAAGAATTTAAGCTTTCTGCCCATATAAGACATGTCTATGTCTTGGGAAATGTTCTTGTCACTTAAGTCATGCTAATCACATTCGTGCACGTTAGCTCAACCGTCCCGCGGGGGAGGACACCAATCCTGTAGAGGTTTTTAACACTATCATTGCATCTTATTATGTGACTTGTTCAGCAAATGTTTACTCAAACTTATTTAGGCTTGCCATAACAAAGGTGTTGAATATTTAGACTCAAGCCATTTCAGATTTTCATTTTTTTTAAATTAAAAAATAGGTACCGTTTCTAAAAACATAATTCCACTTTGACATTATGGGTTATTGTGTGTCTAGGCCAGTGACATGATCTCAATTTAATCTATTTAAAATTCAGCCTTTAAGTAATAATTCATGCCTTCTGGGAATGTTAAAAAAAAGTGTTACAATATAAGTTTGTTTTTAATGTGTCTGTTTGTATATTTTAAGGCATGACATGAGGTTGCAACCCGACGGGTTGAACTATACTCTTCTCATCAATTATAAAACTTTTTTTAAAGTATTCTCAAACTGGAAATCAGCCAACCCTCCGTCGTTCACGCAATGGAAAGATCAAAAGCTTTATTATCTTGGTGATGGAGACAAACAACTGTGCGGTTTCAGGCCATGTGGTAGAAAGTGATATGGAGATAGGGATGGGGGCTAGTGGGTCTGGGCAGGTGTGATGTTTTCTAGGATGTAGTCGTGTGTATGTTTTGTATTGTTTATAAAATCTAAAAAATAAAATCTAAAAAAATAAAATGTGGAAAAAGTAGAGGGTGTAAATACTTTCTAAAGGAAATGTAGCTTGAAACTAATGCCTGCAAAATTGTGTAAATGTTCCTTACAAGCCAGAATGTTGACTCAAATTACATTTAAATGTACTATACCTGTTGTCTATGTGGTTTGTCCTTCAGCTGCTTAAAATTTGAGACAAGATATCCAAAGGAAAATATTGTTTACCCAACTTTTTAGAGAACCATTATAGCTATTGAACCAAGCATGC
Organism: Oncorhynchus gorbuscha; assembly: GCF_021184085.1. Classification (NCBI taxonomy): domain Eukaryota; kingdom Metazoa; phylum Chordata; class Actinopteri; order Salmoniformes; family Salmonidae; genus Oncorhynchus; species Oncorhynchus gorbuscha. Next base: position 41,396,423 of record NC_060174.1, on the reverse strand, counting down.
AATGGTCATGAAAATTGTATATTCTAAACCAGGGGTATGGAGAACAATCAACACCTTTTTGTGTGAATTTCAATTTATTTCATTTTAATTCAATTTAATTTAATTTTCTGTCTTCCCAAAACAATTCCAACAAAAAGGTGTGGATTGTTCTCCTCCCTCCCCTAATTCAGAATATTCAATTGTCATGGCATACTTGGTTCAATAGTGATTGACAATGGAACCAAATATCCAGTATACTTTTATTTTTAACCTAGGTGCAGAACCAAACCATATACCTAACAATACATTCCTGTGAATATTTTGTCTCAAATAAGTACAAACTGCACAGACAATCGGTAGAGTAAGTTTAAATGTATTTTTTTTCCTTCAATATTCTGGCTTGTAAGGAACAATTACACAATTTTGCAGTCATTAGTTTCATGCTGTATATACCAATTAAGTGATTAACTGGACTACTCAGCTAGTAACTTCTCCAGGGGCACCTTATGTAATTTAGGATTAATAATATACAGTAGCAAACCTCATTAAGACTGCTTGATTATGAAAAAGTAGACTGCTCTAACTTTGTCATTTACCACATAAAATGGTGTGAATGTGTGTTGGTTTGCACATTGCAGCTTTGACAGTGTATGGACCATACACAAGCTAGTAGCTCCATCTTCGTAGACATGGACAGAACACTGGAGAACTTGGAGCCCAGCAGTCCACTTCAGGACTTGGCGGAACTAGACATCACGGGACCCCTGAATCAGGCATGCCTACTGGATGAGCAAGACCTGCTCTTCGGTGATCTCAGTGAATTTGGCACCCTCAACGAGCCCCCTGTCGTCATCCTTGAGACGCCCAGGTACACTGCTGCTTTGCATATTATGGTTCTGTATTTACTAGGAACACTTACTACCATCGGTGCAATAAAGATCCTGTATCTGTCAGTGTACCTTACGAAGCAAGACTAATGTGTAGAGCTATATTCCTCAAAATGTTCTCATTCTGCTTGTGCAGCCCTCAGTACCTCAGACGGAGGCGGCGGTACAATAGGTTTGAAAACTTTGGATCGGTAAGTTGAATACATTCTGAAGGCAACAATTTACTATAAAATCCAAGTGTGACATCTCAAGTCTTGCAACAGAAATGTAAAGTTGAGTCGCTGAATGTCGCCACATCCTGACCTTGCCCTTTTTTTGCAGGTTTCTCTCAGCCCACCTCCCAGTCAGGAGGACAAAACGCTCATCATGACCCCCACCTCTCATCAGATGTCAAAACGCAAAAAGCTGTCCATGCCAGCCACCAGCATGAGAGGTGAAGCCAAACCGGGCACCTCGTGGGCAACCAGTGGTTTTGTTGCTGCTTCATCTCTCATGACAACAGACTCTTCTCTGGTGACCTGGCTGGAACCTCCTCTCCCTTCCTCTATGCCATGTTCTTATTCATCATCACCACCCTCATCCTCCCTTGGTGCGCCCCCTGCCTCACAGGAAGTGACAGCCGGGGAAGGATTTTGCAGAAACACATCGTCTCAGGCTCCTGTGGCAGAATCCACAGTGGAACCTGGGCTCCCTAGTTACAACAGAGGCAGGAAGAGGACCTGTAAAAGAGCAGCCTCTACCAAGTCCACCTCTACCATGTCCGCCTCCACATTTGCCCGAGCCCCAACAAACCTCACCACAGACTCCGTGTCATTCCTGCCAGGCACAGAGAAAGAGAGTCATGTTGCTGGCTGGGAGGTTCCTTTCTCGACAGGTAAGAAGATGACACATATACTAAGGCGAAAAGAAGTTTAGCTCTTTGACAGAACGCTACTCTGAAATGTTACAGGCCCGATATAGACTATGTAGACCTACCTAAAAGTTAACTGCAGAGTAGATTCTAGGTCACTTTTAAGTGACTCGCTACACATTGACCAACCTGACTCGAACAGAATTAACAGACAACAGCAGAAGCATAAGCTTATCCTTGGTGTGTCTCTGGACCCTCTGACTACTCTTATCTCAACAGCCGAAGCAATGTCGCCCAAATATGACGAGGTGGTCATCAGTGACAACGATGATGATGTCATTGTAGAGGCTGTGGTTCGCGCAGTGCAGTTGAAGGAAGATGAGGCATTTGCGCGCAGTCTTCAGGTAGGGATAACACAAAGGGTACCACTTATCTTTTTAAAACAAGCTTGCTGTAAATCAACACTGGTCGACAACACACTGTTGGGTTCTCTACTTCAGGCTAATTCAATCTTAATCAGTACATTCAGGATTGGAACTGAATGAATGATTTTCACATAAAACCTTCAGTCTCCTATATTAGCCTGTGTGATGGATTTTTTTCTCTCTGTAGGAACAGTTTGACCGAGAGGAGCAACTGCAGCAGGAACAAAGGAGACAGCAGGAAGCCATGGCGCCCAACAGACCCCACCACAACTACCCGGTGAGTATTATGTCCAAAAGCACGTACACACTCAATGTGACACTGAATGGGGATTCCACTGTTATTATTTTGAATTGCGCTGCTGTGTGAACTGGTCTGATTATTGTTCTGTCCACCTCCAGTATGATCCTCATTTAGGGATGAACTGGATGTCGCCCTGGCCCTCAGCAGTGAACTATGCAGCGTTTTCACCTCTCGTCGCGGGATTAGAGGAAGGTATGTTACTGAACAACAACCACAGTAGTGTGAAATTTACTGGTATGCTTGATGCACTATTTAGTTAGAAAATTGTTTTGTTGCTGTGGTGTGTATATGTGTTAAGTGTGTGTTGAATCATTCAGAGTTGATGGGAAGGCGCAGAGGAAGAGGCCGATCTCGCACTCCTCGTCGCAGAAACCCCCGTCATGTGGTCTCTTCCCTCTTTGATGACAGTCAGGGAGACAACTATGAGGTACAACTTGCCTGGGTCCATTTGTGAAAAACTAAGCTTCTGTCCTCTCCATGTAGGCATCACACCTTCTGTTTTGCAGTCAAACTCTTACATAGGTTTTCCAGCATTTTTCTTGCATCGATTTATGTCTTGCATCCCTAGTAACCCCATTGTCTTAATAATGTGGGTTTTGGTTCATGTGTGTATGCTCTGTTTTGATCTCTCAGGCTCTACTGGCCTTTGAGGAGGGCCAGGGTGCTGTTGTGGCCAAGAAAACCCTGAGTGAAAGAGAGATTGAGAGGCTGCCTATGAAAACCTACGATCCAGCACATAGTGCAGGAAAGACACAGTAAGTCACAAACGAGTACCTTTTCCATAATGTAAGATGGGGCTGTCTCAGCACAGGATATTGTTCCAGCCAAAGCAGTGACACATTGATTAAACTCATCATAGTTTCCAATAAAGATGACGCAGTGCAGTTCACCAGTTCTAATTAAAAATACATCAATTTACTTGCTCAGAATGATACAAAAACATTTCTGCAGCGTTGAAGGTCCAAGAACACAGTGGCCTCCATCATTCTTAAATGGAAGAAGTCTGGAACCATCAAGACTCTTCCAAGAGCTGGCCGCTTGGCCAATCAGGGGAGAAAGGCCTTGGTCAAGGAGGTGACCAAGAACCTGATGGTCACTTTGACAAGAGCTTCAGAGTTCCTCTGTGGAGATGGTTTTCCTTTTGAAAGGTTCTCCCATCTCTGCAGCACTCCACCAATCAGGCCTTTATGGTAGAGTTCCCAGAAGGAAGCCACTCCTCAGTAAAAGGTACCTGACAGCCTGCTTGGAGCGTCAACCCGCTTGGAACGCTTGAATGCCAAGCATCACATCTGGAGGAAACCTGGCATCATCACTACGGTGAAGCATGGTGGCAGCATTATGCTGTGGGGATGTTTTTCAGCGGCAGGGACTAGGAGACTAGTCAGGTTTGAGGAAAAGATGAACAGAGCAAAGTACAGAGATCCTTGATGAAAACCTGCTCAGGTCCTCAGCCTGGGGTAAAATGGTTCACCTTCCAACAGCACACAGCCAAGACGACGCAGGAGTGGCTTCAGGACAAGTCTCTGAATGTCCTTGAGTGGCCTAGCCAGAGCTGGACTTGAACCTGTTTGAACATCTCTGTAGAGACCTGAAAATAGCTGTGCAGATATAATATTAGGACGATGTTGGTGTGGCATTGACTAAAATACAGTATACATATAAGATGAGTAAAGCAGTGTGTAAACATTTATTAACGTGACTCGTGTTCCATTTTTAAAGTGGCCAGCGATTCAATGTTTTATATATGGTGCAGGATTGAGTAACCGGGTGGTAGCCGGCTAGTGATGTCCATTTAACAGTCTGATGGCCTTGAGATAGAAGCTGTTTCAGTCTCTCAGTCCCAGCTTTGATGCACTGACCTCACCTTCTGTATGATAGCGGGGTGAACAGGATGTGGCTCGGGTGGTTGATGTCCTTGATCTTTTTGTCCTTCCTGTGGCCTTGTGTAGATTGATGAAATAAAACAATTTAATATATTTTAGAATAAAGCTGTAACGTAACAAAAAGTGAAGGGGTCTGAATATTTTCCGAAGGCACTATATATTACATACAGTATATTTCACAGCGGTTTAGATGGTACACTGTCTACACTATGCTTGCTTTGCCATATAAACTGTAATTAGGTGAATGATTTGAATTTTAGCAACCAGGAAATGGCAGAACGATATCTGCATAGTGCACCTTTAATCATCTCTCCGTCACGTCTATAGATACTGTCCCCCTTCGTCTGTCACATCTCTTCCTCAACTGACTGTGAGCTTGTGCTGTCATAAATGTCATTCATGGGTTTTATGAGACAGTATCGAAGTCAAAATTCTGGTTTAGTGACAACACTACTACTCGTGTATTCTCTTAGTGTTCTCCAGTGATAATGTTTTCCTCTGTGTACAGGTGTCAGATCTGTTTCTCGGACTATACAGAGGGGGAACTGCTGAGGATGCTCCCATGTCTCCATAACTACCATATGCAATGCATCGACCGCTGGTTAAAGGTACACACTTTTTCTGTGGTGCAATATAAGCAGGTCCCAACACAACCTATTTAGACAGCACTGTGTTACAATGCAGTTACTCAACAGTTGGTGTTCTCACCATTTTAAAATGTCATTAAATTAACTATTGAACCTTGAGTTTGTACAAGGTAAATGGTAAACTATATAATAAGATGACAACATGAAATCTATTAGAAAGAAATACACCTGGTTGTTTGCTGTTGGCAGGAAAACTCCACATGCCCTATCTGCCGAATTGACATATCCGAGTGCAGTGGTGACTGAGCCCGAGTGACCACGGAACATGACCTGGACCTCACCGGACGTACAACGCGACAACCTCTCATGTGTTAAGGTGTTTACAAGACTTGAAGACTTAAGTTTAATTTTATACTCTGAAGATCGTCATCCTACAATAACGTTCAATCACCAGATAAGAGTTCAAATGTTTTTATTTTTTATTAAAACTTCAGTTTTACACCAATATGAAGTTATTCTACTTGAATGAAGCAACTCAGGATCGCTGCTATGTTTTAGTATTCTCATTCCACATTGAATGTTTTTTTCAGATCCCCAAAATATTTTTCCAGCATAGTTTCAAATAAATATGAGGTGGTTTTATAGTGGTTTTGGCAAAGTTGATCTGTGTAAAATATTGTATAAAAAGGAAAATACAAGACTACAAAAGCCTGTATGCTTGGAACAAGGAAAGCATATTAAACCACATATACTGTTGTACACTGAATGCACTGTCATGGCTTATATTGAACTTTAATATGGCCTTCAATCGTTCTGGTGTTTGATGGACTCGTCAAGTGGCTTCTTAGACCCTTCTTAATAAAACATCTTCATAGAGGGCACCTTAACTTTGTCACATTTCAAGGCAGTGGTGTCGCCAGTCATTCCTCAGGTTCATAGTACCGCTTTTTCATGGCTCTGTACTTCCTCAGGTAGTAAAGTGCTTCCAACTCCTTGATGACAAAATACCCTCGGGCTATCATTTGTTTGATCATCTCTGGGTCTTTCACATCTTTGTTATTCAAAAATGCAGACTTCAGTCTATCCCTAAAGGAGCCAGCACCTTTGGGATACTCCCATCCAAGGTATAGGAGCTGTTGGAGTAGAACAGTGACAATTACCCATTGAAGGGGGGTAGAAACGTATATTTAAAAACAAAATGTGCGTTAGGGCAGGTAGCCGAGAGGTGAGCCAGCGACCGGAAGGTTGCCAGTTCAAATCCGAGGTCCGACTGAAGATCTGTCAGGAAGTGAGCTAGCAACCGAAAATGCCTGACAATGTACCCTTGAGCAAGGCACTTGCCCCACCTCCCACAACACAGCTGGCGCCCAGTCTGTATGTGCTTGTCGTTCAGAGGGGTTCAGTTAAAAGGTGTCTTTCGGAGGGGTTCAGTTAAAAGGTGATGTTAAATTTATGATTGGAGCTTGTGTGCAATTTACCAATAAAGTTATCTTAATCTTAAAGTAGTGGTCATTTGATTTCTGGACGTCCTGTTATACTTTAGACAAAAGGTCAAGCGAAGAAGAAATTGAAAGGGACAAAGTTATGCTTACATTTTTATACAGCCTGACCACTTCACTCCTTAATGGATAAGCCATGGTCCCAAATCCAAGGGACAATTGGACAGCACACAGGTGACTTTCAGTGCTGAAACACATAACTACGTTAACATAGTTGCCTAGAAGGTGAACTCAAAACAAAGTGTAAACAGAAGGTGCTTTATCACTGCATTAATTAGCCTAGTCACACGGTTGCCATCCTATGCTACGGTTGTCCTTACGTGCACATACTTATAAAACGATAGCTAGTGGGCTAATGTTTTTGTTTACTTTTTGGCTAGACACAGCTGTTGGTGTTGTGGCTAACAGTTAGCCAATGCTTTTCTCTACTCGAATATATTATGTAGATCACAACAGACAGCTAAACAATAACCTACAATAAAGTTCAAACAAACTGCAATACATAAATTAGATTTTAACATACATTAGCAGAGTATAGTTACTGTCTTGCACGCTTTGTACAAAATAATAAAATGCAGTACGACCGGATATTTCTAAACAGCTCTTTATTAGCTAGCTATAACTGGCATGTCTCATACCATGATCAACCGAAGATGACCTCAACACCTGGGTGGTTTTACCCAATCATAGCGCAGTATGATACGGCGGTAAAATGCATCCAATTACAATTCAGTATGTTTACACATGAATATTACAGTTACCTTACAAACGGTGTCATTGGATCATCGTTGCATCGCCTGACTGTTGTAAACGTACGCGCAATGCAACGTTTACGCAGCCTTTACGTTAATTTGTATAATTTCCGCTAGTTACCACAGCCTAAATGGGCTATATAGTAAAAATGAATGGAAACAAAAATTTGGTGTTCGGTCTTAATTTAAATTTAGGCGTGTGGTTTGTGTTTACGTTAGCTTATTAAATATCAGTGATTACTACCAAGATCAGTGTGCGGTTTCCTTTTTCCTTCATCTTGTTCAACTGTTGCCATGCACCTGCAGAGATTGCTCAGATGTGCGAGTGACTTTTGAATTTTGGTTAATGATGTTTAAAATAAGATTTTAAGAAGAGAAATTGTAGAAACAGGCAGGGTTTATGACTTTGTGGCTGTGATAACTAGTGAACTCGGAACAGTGTGTCGTCACTAGTTATCACCCCAAAGTCATAAACCCCGCCTATTTCTAACATCTGATTTTTAAACCTAACCTCAACCACACTGCTAACCTTAAAGATGCACTATGCAGAAATCACTGACATTTCCTGGTTGCAAAAATTCGAATAGTTTGCCTAATTTCAGTTTGTGATTAAACATAAGTATAGTGTAGAGAATTATTGTACCATCTCAACTGCTGTAAAATATCTTTCCATAACCCAAAATATTGTATCTTCAGTTGGTGTACATAACAAAGTAAAAGATAAACAAAACTTAACGGGAAGCAGAAATAATGCACATGGACAGTATTTAACTTTCTGGGCTACCTGACCAAATTCATACGTAGAATGTATGCACACATGACTGTAAGTCGCTTTGGATAAAAGCGTCTGCTAAATGGCATATATATACATATAAATGTAAGTTGTTGCTTTCAATGAGAATGACAGATCAATAACTCACATTTATATGTGAATTTGGTCAGGTAGCCCAAAAAGTTACATATTGCAGTTTTAAATTAAGACCAAAAAGCACATTTTTGTTCCAATTAAATTTTACGATATAGCCCATTTTGACTTTGTGGCTGTGCTATCTAGTGGAAACCTGACCAGTGTCCTGTTGCTCATCACTCAACGTCCGATTTTCTCAACCTTACCAATGAGCAGCGGAGAGATAGAGGACTCATCTTTATATCTGTGCCATTTTGTCTGCCACAGTGGATGCTTCCTAATACCCATAAAACCTAGCGGTCAAACACGGAAATGGTTCCATCCGTCTTTCCACCATACATTTTTCACATACTTAATTTGAAGTGCTCGTAAAATTCACTGTGTACATTAGTAGGCTTACCCTGGCGTGAGGTTTTGATAACCGTGTAATTATCAATATAGTAGCCTCAATTTACAAAAATGAAATACGAATTAGCAAGAGAAGACCTCAGCATGACTACAAATTCTTGCAGGAAGCTCCTGCATGTCATCTCTAGTGACAGACACTTCGCTACCGTTCACCAGCGCGACCAGAGACCTGTGCTCAATCCACGATGAACCCATGTGCTGTATTGAAATGACTTGAATGAAGTGTTAACTTCTTCCTTCCCTTTTCTATCTTAGCCACTGACTACACTTTAGCTAGCTGGTCAGCAGATCAGTAGATCCATTTTTATTTGATTTTACTTAGCCCAGGTAATTGTCTGTATAGTATGTATATTTCAGACCTTATGGCATTTTTCAAGGATGAGCATGTCATGATGGAGATATCTCCCCTTTTCTGATTAGATGTCCTGTCATGAGTTGTGCTTGCTCCTGTTGCGCGTGGCTCGGTAGCACATCAGTGCCATGTGTGGGTCTGGTTGTTTAAGAATTTGCTTAGCGGTCTGTGCAGCTCCCGCTGCCTGCGGGGATAATAGGGACTAGAGGTGGTATGAGCGAAACCATACTCCCTTCTGAACTCGAACTCAGTGCAGATAAACTGAGTAGAGTTATCGCAAACGATCTCTGTAGGTATCCCGCATCTTACAAACATACCTTTGAGGCGGGTGATAACCTGCAGGCTAGTTTTCACAATATATTCTACCTCTTGGTGATGTCATCAAAAACACTTGTCAACTTTCACTGCTATGCGGACGACACAGCTGTACATTTCAATGAAACATGGTGAAGCCCTAAAATTGCCTACCCTGGAAGCCTGTTTCAGACAAAGTGAATGTATTATTTTTAAACTCGGACAAAACAGAGATGCTAGTTCTAGGTCCCAAGAAACAGGGATCTGCTGTTGGATCTGACAATCTTGGTTGTACAGTCAACTAAAAAAAACTGAATGACCTCTGCGTTACTCTGGACCCCGATCTCTCAACAAACATATCAAGACTAACAAAAAAAATGGACAGCTTTTTTCCATCTAAGTAACATTTCAAAAATCAGAAACTTACTGTTAAATGATGCAGAAAAGCTAATCCATGCTTTTGTCACTTCTAGATTAGACTACTGCATTGCACTAGTCTCCAGCTAAAGCACTAAATAAACTTCAGTTAGTGATAAATGTGGCTGCTAGAATCTTGACTAAAACCAAAAAGTGTGATAAGTGTCAAGTCTGTTAAGTCTAGGGCTGATTTCAATGTTTTACTGCCAACCTACAAAGCATTACATGGGCTTGCTCCTACCTATCTCTCCAATTTGGTCCTGCTGTACATACCTATACATACGCTACGGTCACAAGACGCAGGCCTCCTTATTGTCCCTAGAATTTCTAAGCAAACAGCTGGAGGCAGGGCATTCTCCTATAGAGCTCCATTTTTATGGAATGGTTTGCCTATCCATGTGAGAGATGCAGACTCGGTCTCAACCTTTGTCTTTATTGAAGACTCATCTCTTCAGAAGGTCTTATGATTGAGTGTAGTCTGGCCCAGGGGTGCAAAGGTGAAATGCAAGGCACTGGAGTGACAAACCGCCCTTTCTCTCTCTGCCTGGCCAGCTCCCCTCTCTCCACTGGGATTCTCTGGCTCTGACCTTACTTGTGCTCTTCCATGCCATCCCTAGGAGGGGTGTGTCACTTGAGTGTGTTGAGTCAGACGATCTTCCTGTCTGGTTTTGCGCCACCTCCGGCTCGTGCGGTGGAGATCTTCGTGGGCTATACACAGCCTTGTCTCAGGGTAGTAAATTGGTGGTCTGTGGATATCCCTCAGTGGTGTGGGGGCTGTGCTTTGGCAAAGTGGGTGGGGTTATATCCGGCCTGGTTGGCCCTGCCCGGGTGTACCGTCTAAGTGTTGCAGTCATTTCAGTCGCTGTAGTAGCTGACATGTAGTGTTGAGTCATCCGCATACATAGACACTCTGGCTTTACTCAAAGCTAGTGGCAATTCATTAGTAAAGATTGAAAAAAGTAATGGGCCTAGACAGCTGCCTTGGGGAATTCCTGATTCAACCAGGATTTTGTTGGAGAGGCTTCCATTAAAGAACACCCTCTATGTTCTGTTAGATAGGGAACTCTTTATCCACAATATAGCAGGGGGTGTAAAGCCATAACACACAAGTTTGCCAGCACCAGAATATGATCGATAATGCAAAAATCTGCACTGAAGTCTAACAAAACAGACCCCAATCTTTTTATCATCAATTTGTGTAAGTGCTGTGCTTGTTGAATGAAAAGCTCGGATCTCAATCCCATTGAGCACGTCTGGGACATGTTGGATCGGAGGGTGAGCGCTAGGGCCAACTTGCAACGGCCTTGGTGGAGTGGGGTAACATCTCACAGCAAGAACTGGCAAATCTGGTGCAGTCCATGAAGGAGATGCATCGCAGTACTTAATGCAGTTGGTGGCCACACCAGATACGGACTGTTACTTTTGATTTTGACCCCCCCCTTTGTTCAGGGACACATTATTCCATTTCTGTTAGTTACATGTCTGTGGAACTTGTTCGGTTTGTCTCAGTTGTTGAATCTTATGTTCATACAAATATTTCCACATGTTAAGTTTGCTGAAAATCAACGCAGTTGACAGTGACAGGATGTTTCTTTTTTTTGCTGTGTGTGTGTGTGTGTGTGTGTATATATACATATACAGTGCCTTGCGAAAGTATTCGGCCCCCTTGAACTTTGCGACCTTTTGCCACATTTCAGGCTTCAAACAAAGATATAAAACTATATATTTTTTTGTGAAGAATCAACAACAAGTGGGACGCAATCATGAAGTGGAACGACATTTATTGGAAATTTCAAACTTTTTTAAGAAATCAAAAACTGAAAAATTGGGCCAATGACTGATGTGGTGTAGGCTTTGGAAAGACACTGACGTTTCCAAAACTTCAAAGATATTGTCTGTGAGTGCCACAGAACTAATGTTACAGGCAAAACCCAGATAAAAATCCAACCAGGAAGTGCCGCATTTTTTAAAACCGCCACATGCCAATGACTTCTTATATGGCTGTGAATGAGCTTACGTTTTCCCCAAGGTGTCTACAGCATTGTGACGTCTTTTTAGGCATTTCCCTTGAAGAATGGCTGTAAGGGACCATATATGGCATGTGGTGACATTGTGTCTCCTGCAGAAAACCTTGCGTAAAATACTGAGTTAGCCATTTTTCCAGTCGCTTCTTATGAGAAACCAACTGCCTCGGTTATATTATCGAGTATATTTGTTAAAAACACCTTGAGGATGGATCCTAAACAACGTTCGCCGTGTTTCTGTCGATATTATGGATCAAATTTTGAAAAATGTTTGGCATTATAGTCTTTTTAGGGTTGATTTCGATGATGAACAAATGGGAGCTGTTTCGCCTACAAAAATAATCTTTTTGGAAAAAAATAACATTTGCTATCTAACTGGGAGTCTCCTGAGTGAAAGCATCTGAAGTTCTTCAAAGGTAAATTATTTAATTTGGTTGCTTTTCTTATTTTCGTGAAAATGTTGCCTGCTGCCAGCAGAGCCTAGCATAGCATTATGCCATGATAAACTTACACAAATGCTTGTCTAGCGTTGGCTGTAACGCATATTTTGAAAATCTGAGATGACAGTGTTGTTAACAAAAGGCTACGCTTGTGTTTGAATATATTTATTTAATTTCATTTGCGATTTTCATGAATAGGAAAAGTTTATAGGGGTATTTATGTCCGTTGCGTTATGCTAATGCATTTGAGGCTATGATAATGCTCCCGGATACAGGTTTGCTCATCGCAAAAGGTTAAACAGGTCACCATTCACAAGGCTGCAGGGCCAGACGGATTACCAGGACGTGTGCTCCGGGCATGTGCTGACCAACTAGTAAGTGTCTTCACTGTATTCTCAACATGTGCCTGATTGAGTCTGTAATACCAACATGTTTCAAGCAGACCACCATAGTCCCTGTGCCCAAGAACACAAGGGCAAACTGCCTAAATGACTACTGACCCGTAGCACTCATGTCCGTAGCCATGAAGTGCTTTGAAAGGCTGGTAACGGCTCACATCAACACCATTATCCCAGAAACCCTAGACTGACTCCAATTTGCATACCGCCCAAACAGATGATGCAATCTCTATTGCACCCCACACTGCCCTTTCCCACCTGGACAAAAGGAACACCTATGTGAGAATGCTATTCATTGACTACAACTCAGCGTTCAACACCATAGTACCCTCAAAGCTCATCACTAAGCTAAGGACCATGGGACTAAACACCTCCCTCTGCAACTGGATCCTGGATTTCCTGATGGGCCGTCCTCAGGTGGTGAGGGTAAGTAGCAACATCTGCCACTCTGATCCTCAACAATGGAGCCCCCCAGGGGTGCGTGCTCAGTCCCCTCCTGTACTCCCTGTTCACCCACGACTACCTGGCCAGGCACGACTCCAACACCATCATTAAGTTTGCAGACGACACAAGTGGTAGCCTGATCACCGATAACGACGAGGGAGGAGGTCAGAGACCTGGCCGGGTGGTGCCAGAATAAACAACCTATCCCTCAACATAACCAAGACTAAGGAGAGGATTGTGGACTACAGGAAGAGGACCGAACACGCCCCCATTCTCATCGACGGGGCTGTAGTGGGGCAGGTTGAGAGCTTCAAGTTCTTTGGTGTCCACATCACCAACAAACTAGAATGGTCCAAACACACCAAGACAGTCGTGACGAGGGCACGACAAAGCCTATTCACCCTCAGGAAACTAAAAAGATTTGGCATGGGTCCTGAGATCCTCAAAAGGTTCTACAGCTGCAACATCGAGAGCAACCTGCCTGACTGGTTGCATCACTGCCTGGTACGGCAATTGTTCGGCCTCCGACCACAAGGCACTACAGAGGGTAGTGCGTACGGCCCGGCCCAGTACATCACTGGGGCTAAGCTGCCTGCCATCCAGGACCTCTACACCAGGCGGGGTCAGAGGAAGGCCCTAAAAATTGTCAAAGACCCCAGCCACCGCAGTCATAGACTGTTCTCTCTACTACCGCATGGCAAGCGGTACCAGAGTGCCAAGTCTCGGACAAAAAGGCTTCAACAGTTTTTACTTCCATGCCATAAGACTACTGAACAGGTAATCAAATGGCTACCCGGACTATTTGCACTGTGTGCCCCCCCCAACCCCTCTTTTACGCTGCTGCTACTCTGTTTATCATATATGCATACCCCAACCCCTCTTTTACGCTGCTGCTACTCTGTTTATCATATATGCATAGTCACTTTAACTATACATTTATGTAAATACTACCTCAATTGGCCCAACCAACCAGTGTTCCCGCACATTGGCTAACCCCTCTTTCATGCTACTGTTACTCTCTGTTCATTAGATATGCACAGTCACTTTAACCATATCTACATGTACATGCTACCTCAATCAGCCCGACTAACCGATGTCTATGTAGCCCATCTACTTTAATAGCCTCGCTACTGTTTTTTTTTTTACCTGCCTATTGTTCCCCCAATATCTTTCTTGCACTATTGGTTAGAGCCTGCCTGTAAGTAAGCAGTTCACTAAGGTCTACACCTGTTGTATTCGGCGCACGTGACAAATAAACTTTGATTTGACAAGGACTTTGTTGCAGGTGGAGATGATTATAAGATCTACAAATATGACTACAGCACTGGGGAACTCTGTAAAACCAACCCCAAAGACCTACAAGGTTTTCTAAGATTGCCTCATTCTATTTTCCCATGTTTTTTTAGTGTATACATATTTATATATATGCCCATATTGGTGTCTATCTGAAATTATCATATTAATCAATGATGCGTAAAACCTCAATGGAATCTTCCATCTTTCTTTTGTGTAGTCATACAAGTGCCACTTTGGGCCAGTCCATCGTTCAAATCAGTATTTTTGAACTGTTCATTTTTTTAGAGAAAAAAAAAAAGTCTCAACTTAACTACTTCAAATTTCTAAAATAACATCCATTTGAAATGGACCACAGGGACAGGTTAGTAGTCTGCCAGTGCTCACCTGGCAGCATGCCCTTCCACTGCGGTCTGCCACAGGCGGAGTGTTCCATCCTCTGAGCTGCTGGCATAGAGCTCTTCTATCAGTGTTCGCCCTATGGTCCATGCTGGGACGTCCCTACCCTATGGAAGTTGACATTTTAAATGGGTAATGGTTAAGGACGTCCCAAGGATCCCAGATAGCACTGATCCTAAGATTGCTTTTATTCCATTTTGATGATGTGGCCATGCAGTCTGATCTAGTTTTTCAATTCCTCCATTAGGAAGTATTTGGGCTCTAAGCATCAGATTTGTTTTAATCAATACTATTACAGATGTTTAAGTGTTGTTGCACCTGTATTTCATTGTTAAAGAATTAACATGCTGTCTCTTTATGGAACCATTCACGGTGCATTGTAACTGAAAACGTTCAACGGTCTCCTGCGTCACTCTAAAATCAGAATGAATTACATTGAGATTGTATGCATATTGAGTATTTATTTTCCTCTTATAAAAAAAATCTATAACAAAATAAACTAAACTATGAGAAACAGAAACTTGGCGATGCAAGCACCCTTCATAGAGGGGAGCTTGGCACCACTTTGCTTACAATAAGAGAAATCGATGACCGATTATGGCCTTCTCTTACTTAGTCCACAACAAACACTATCATGATTATGTCTTCCAACAAAGGCATGCCCTAATTTATCTTCAGTATTCCAGTAAAAGCCAAAAGACACTATCAACTTCAACCATACTGAAGATAAGTATTTAAGGGCAATCCCAAGCTAATGCATCTTCCAATCCCTGGGTCCTTGCTGATCTCTCCTTCACAGATCTAAAAAGGAATGAATAGGTATCAGCAATATTGTAACAGAGTTTGCATCATTCCTTACACTTGTCCATTATATTAGATCCACTGGTGGAGTCAACAAGGACCTGCGAGAGGAGAGACCGGTTTTGAATTGGGGTAAAATAGTGCCATGCCATCACGGGCCAGTCCAGCATGATAACCACTGTGTCATACCTTGTGACTGATAACATACTGGTCCAGCCCTTGGGTTACAACTAGTAAGGCACTTCTTAATTAATCCATTCCAAGGCCCTTGGCATGTTTGACATGTACAAAATAAACTGGTGAGAATACAAAAAGGGTCCCTGCATGCCATGTAAAGAGACGGAGGGAATTAAACCAGGATACAAAAAAAAGGCACATTGGGCCTTCAGAGTTCTGTCCCTGGCACGATTATTCCACATAGACCTTGAGCTCTGCGGAAGACTTTTGTCCGAGTTGAGAAGGGACAACAACTGTATCCAGGGGTGATTAACTCCATCAAGTCAACCTCTCAGTAACTGTCTCGGAGTCGCTTGTTCTCCTCCCTCAGCTTCTCGATCTCCTCCACCAGCGAGTCATTGACAGAGTACCTCTCGATCTGACCATGGATCTCGTTCTGAAAGGCAGCAAGGAACCAAGAGCAGGGTTTATACACATTTTGACAGAAGGAATAAAACAAAATATTATTGTTTAAATTATGATTTGTTAAAATTTAATTAACTTTATGGCCTTATTTGCCAGTGTTGTGATAATTTTTTTGTGACTTGACGAAAACATTAATACATGGCTAAACAGATAACTATAGGGTACAATATACAGTTGAAGTCAGAAGTTTACATACACCTTAGCCAAATACATTTAAACCCAGTTTCACTATTCCTGACATTTAATCCTAGTAAAAACTCCCCGTCTTAGGTCAGTTAAGATCAGCACTATTTTAAGAAT